>NW_020954704.1:2190216-2251845 GCF_900497805.2 Vombatus ursinus
TTCCTTCCTTCCTTCCTTCCTTCCTTCCTTCCTTCCTTCCTTCCTTCTGGCTGGAGGTGTTTGACTAGAAGAAAACTATTAGTTGCCTCTCTTTGGACCACATCTTTGTATGGATGGTGCCCCTCTTTCCCAACTCCTTCCAGAGCATCCTCATAAGCATGGCCTTTCCCTTAGTCAGTGATGTCCACTTTGTCTCTCGTGTGTGTGTGTGTGTGTGTGTGTGTGTGTGTTTGTGTGTGTGTTTGGGGGGGGGTAGGAAGAGGAGTTGAGGAAGGGAGAGGCAAAGAATGAGAGGTCCAAGACAGCTATGACTGAGTAAAGTAACTCTTGCTCCTTATTTAACAAGTTTGTTTTCCCTTACATCACTGTTTAGCTCAATTATGTCTAGGGTAATGCATGAGGTCCAGGCTTTAGTTGCTTATTTTTTTCTTTCCTTCCTTTTTGGGGTGTTATAATACCACTTATCAGTGATATCTCTTGGGTTTGTTTTGAGTCCCCAGCCAGAAAAGTACTCTGGCAATATCCTTTGTGTATGTATGTTTTAGAGCATCCATGGCCCTTCATGATACTGCTTCCTTTAATACCACAGAGACACACCCACACACAAAGAATGCTATCTTAGAAAAACTGGTTTCTTTTTGAGAACATTTGGTCAATACAGAAAGTGAACAAACAGCTTGTTAAAATGAGACAAGGAAAGGGAAGTAGGAGACAGGGGCTGTGGGACTTTCACCATTGTGGTTAGTAGCAGACAGGGAGCAGGTGTAGTCTCTACCACCTTGTTCTTGTCTTTTTCTCTTGTAAGTTAAAGGCTTATATCAGTGGCCGCAGTAGCAGTGGTGGCCATGGTTCTGTGAGGTAGAAGGCTCTGCTGCTGTTTGTCTCTGTGTGTCTTTCTCTGTTGCTCTTTCTTAGTCTATCTCTGCCTCTGTCTTGTTTCTGTTTCTGTCTTGTTTCTGTCTCTGTCTGCCTGTCTGTCTGTTTATCTCTCCTTACCACCTAAGCCCAGCTTGCCGCTCACCTCTCCCTGTAAGATTTTGGCATCTTCTCCGCTTCTAGGATAAAGAGAGGGAACTCATGTCTTTTCAGGAACACATACACAGTTCCCAAAGCTCTTGTAGGCCTACGTAGATGTTCACAGGAAATTTTATATATGCACGCAGATACTAATCTCCAGTGCCTTGCTATGCCATGATTCCCTAAGCTGGAATCCTTCAATTCAGTGTGGCTAAAATCACAAAATTGAGATTGCTGCTTCCAGAATAAGATGGTGTTGCTCCAAGTCATCAATCTGACCCACTCAGGATCCAGTGGAAACTAGGATCTGAGGGATGGAAAGCTGTAATTGGGATGTCAGTTTTCTGGGTTTCTGAATGGATGCTTCTGAAATCATTAGATATATTTGAAAGTTCCTATTTGCATCTATGAATTGATACAGTTCATAGGAAGATTATAGTAGGCTGAGTGGAACTGCTTAGCTATCAGCATGCAAGTACTTAGCTAAGAAACCTCATAACCAGCCTTCCTTTCACAATACCTCTTTGTCTCTTTCCAGACAGCTAAGCTCTACTCTGTGTGCAGTTGTAAAGGGAGACAGGAGGGAGGGGGAGGAGAAGAGAATAGCATGTGGTTTCTAATCTCTAGGGCACAGGTTCTTTTAAACTTGCTCAGCACCTGGGTTGACTCCTGGGTGGAAACTTAGAGTTTCCCAGCTAAGGGTCCCTTTCCCTTCTTCCCTACCTTCCATGAGAGGGGAACCTTTTTATTGTTGTCTCATTAAGTTACACATCTCTCTGCCTGCAAAAAATGGTTTACAAGTCCTAAAACTATCACCACATTTTGATGATTCCAGTGATCAATCCAAATGAAAAGCAGCTGGGGGAGCAGATAGATGAAGAGAAGATTGAGATGGAGAGTGTTGTGGCTTTTTATTTTGGTTGAAAATTTTTTCTTTGATTTTTAAAATTTTTATTTTTAGGTTAATCTTATTTTTTCCCATTTTAAGACATGAGCCTGGAGTAATTGGCAAGACTGCCTATGGATATACTTTATGGATGAATGCACCTTATGAGAGAAATTTTTTCCTTAATAGTATTTTATTTTTTCCCAATTACATATAAAGATAGTTTTCAACATTCATTTTTGTAAAATATTGAGTTCCAAATTTTTCTCCCTCCATCCGTCTTCTTTCCTCTCCCCAAGACAGCAAGCAATCTGATATGTTATACATGTACAATCATGTTAAATATATTTCTACAGTAGTCATATTATGAAAGAATCAGAACAAAAGAGAAAAACCATGAGAAAGAAAAACAAAAAAGAAAGTGAAAATAATATGCTTTAATCTGCATTCAGACTCCATAGTTCTTTCTCTGGATGTGGTCAGCATTTTTCATCACAAGTCTTTTGAAATTGTCTTGGATCATTGCATTGCTGAGAAGAGCTAAATCTATCATAGTTAATCATTGCACAATGTTGCTGTTGCTATGTACAATGTTCTCCTGGTTCTACCCACTTCAGTCAGCATCAGTTCATGTAAGTCCAGGTTTTTCTGAAAGCATCCTGCTGGTCATTTCTTATAGCAGAATAGTATTCCATTGGATTCATATGCCACAACTTGTTCAGTCATTCCCCAATTGATAGGCATCCCCTCAATTTCCAATTTTTTGCCACCACAAAAAGAGCTGTTATAAATATTTTTGTCCATGTGGGTCCTTTTCCCTTTTTTATGATCCTTTTGGGATACAGACCTAGTAATGGTATTGTTGGATCAAAGGGTATGCACAATTTGGTTGCCCTTTGGGCATAGTTCCAAATTGCTATGAGAAAAACTTAAGTTCTTCAATTCCAAACATTTCGTAGTCTTTATAGACTTCATATCTTTCTGTATGACTAGAAGAAAATGTGCAAGTCCTATGTTACCCAACAAGCACTTACCAAGAGCCTACTATGTCTAAGACAAAGTGCTAGACAGCTGGCATATAAAGACTTCACAAAAAAACGGTCTGTGACACTAATGACTTTGTATTCTACTGGGTCATATTTATTATTATTGTTATTATTTTACATATTTTATTATTGTATTTTATTGTATTACTCTCCCAATCAGAGATAAGTTGGAGCCAACCTCAAGATTGTTAAATTTTAAGTGTGAGCATTTATACCTTGGAAATCAGGAAAGGTTTCAAATCAAGGATTAATTTATTGTTTGGGCTTAAGACAGTGACAGAGAAAATGTTAACAATGAAGATTAACTTAAAAGTGTGTTGTGCACACATTTTTTTTTTCCTTTGGGGAGCCAATTGTTAAACATTTACCAATACACCCCTGCTCCCAACCCACATGAAAACTAGTAGGTTTGGTTCCCCAGACTGTAGCAGGCTACATCTCTCCTTCAAGGTTCTAGAAGTACCCCCTCAGGGGCAGCATAGTTCTTCTAATGCTATTGAGCCCCTATTCCAGTGTGTTGGCTGCAAAATCAATTGTTAGTGATTACTGACCCAACATTATTTGTCAGGGCTAATTAGTATCTTCTCAGCTTCATTTAATTAGTTGACTTTCCCTTGGTATCATTAATAAGCAATTAATAAGAATTAGCAAAGGGACATTTATTGAGAAGATATAGCAAAAATAGATCATATAAAAACATCCCTCCTGATTGGGGCACATTCTCCCTTCTATTGCTTCAGCCCCTGGGGAGAGTGAGTTTGACTTTAAAGTGTTGTTGCTGTTTAGTCATTTCAGTGATGAGTGACCTTCATGACTGCATTTGGGGTTTTCTTGGCAGAGATACTGGAGTGGTTTGCCATTTCCTTCTCCAGTTCATTTTACAGATAAGGAAACTGAGGCAAACAGGGTTAAGTGACTTGCCTAGGGTCACACAGCTAGTAAGTGTCTGAGACCGTATTTGAACTCACAGAGATGAGTCTTTCTGACTCCAGGCCCAGCACTCTATCCACTGCACTACTGAAAATTCTCCCCACCAAGTTCATTTCTGCGTATGCACAGGTACTGGATAAGTCACACTTTTACCTACAGGACACATTGTCTTGGCTGCTGGGTAGATTCATTAAGGGTTTGGGTCATGCAGGTTGCTACTTGGGGTTACACTGACTTTTTTTATAGTAAAAATAATTTATTTAGTATTTTATTTTCTCCCAATTACATGTAAGAAACAACTTTTTAACATTTGTTTTTTAAAACTTTAAGTTCCAAATTCTCTCCTTTTCTCTCCTTTCCTCCCTTTCCACCCCCTCATTGTGAAGGCAAGCAATTTGCTATAGGTTATACATGTATAGTCATGTAAAACATATTACCATATTAGACTTGTTGTAAAAGAAACCATAGACTCCCCCACCCAAAAAAAACCTCAAGAAAAATGAAGTTAAAAAGTATGCTTCAATCTTTATTGAGACACCATAAGTTCTTTCTGTGGGGATGGATAGCATTTTTCATCATAAATCCTTCAGAGTTGTCTTTGGATTACTGTATTGCTGAAAATACCTAAGTCATTGCTGTTACTTTGTACATGATACATTTCACTTTGTATCAGTTCATGTAAGTCTTTCCAGGTTTTTCTGAGAACACCTGTTCATCATTTCTTATAGCACAATAGTGTTCAATCACAATCACATAATACAATTTGTTCAGCTATTTCCCAATTGATGGGCATACCTTCAGTTTCCAATTCTTTGCCACAGAAAAGAGCCTGTTTCTGCTGTGGGAGTCATGACAGTCTCTGCTACAAACTGCTATTATTCCACCCTTTCAATAATTCTCTCCCCATCCCCTCAAAAAGTCCTACCTTAAAACAAATGAATATAATCAAGCAAAACAAATTCACATATTGACTATGGTACTAGTGAACTATATTTGAAGTGATCTGCTTCTGTCCCATTGCCCACCTTGACTTTATTTCTCCTAGAATCTGATTCCTGGTTCTTACAATTTCTTTCTTTCTTTTTAATTCGTCTTTTATGATTCACTCTTCAAAGCTGAAATTTGTTTTGCTTGTGACTATTCTTTATCCCTTCCCTCTATTCTTCCTCTTCAATATCCCATTTCTTTTTCTCTTTCCTTGCCTATTTCCCTGTTTAGTTTAATGTACATCTACACCAAACTCTTTGTTTGTATGTGCATGTGTGTGTGTCTTCAATCTTTTTTTACATAGTTCAGATTAAGTGAGGTTCATGTGATGCCTTTTCTCCTACCCGTTCCTCCATGTTTGTATCTCACACACACTAATTACACAAAGTACTAAATTTCTTCCCCTTTTTTTGTTTCTTCCCTAAAATTTTGCTTTCATCCATCCCTTTTCTTTCCTCTTTTAAGAACATCATAAAAAAATCCCAAATCACCTCCAAGTCCTGTATTTGTCCTGTTAACTCCCTCTATGACCTTTGAAGACGTTCTGGTTCGGAAGGGACACTTCTCTGTTCTCTCTTTATTAGAATGTAATTAGAATGTACTTCCTTATCCAATTGCTCAAATGTGTTTACCTTTTGGGTTTCTCTTGCATGTTGTACTTTGACTTCAAAGATTCTATTCAACTCTGATCTTTTCATTGGGAATACTTGAAAGTTCTTGATTTTATTAAGCGTCCTTTTTTTATAGCATTGTATTCCATTTTGCAAGGTAATTTATTCTTGGTTGCAAGCAATTTTCTCTTGCCTTCATGGAAACAATGAACATGAACTTGGACAGACTTCAAGAGATGGTGGAGGATAGAAGGGGATGGCATTCGATGGTCTATGGGGTCATGAAGACCCATGAAGACTGAATGACTGAACAACCACCACCACCACTACCTAATGTAATCTTGTATTGAAAATCTAACTCATGGAGACTATAGAGTTTTGTTATTGGTTAACATAAATCAAATACAATGTCGTGGGGGGGAGCAATTTGTAGTGGCAATTTTAAATAGACAGCTGAAAAAATATCTTGATATGAAGAAATTCTCCAGTGGAATCAGAGAGAAAGTATGTGTATTATCTCCATGTGATCCTTGGATTTTAGTAAAAATCTATGAAGAAGAAAGAGGAGAAAAAGGTGGAAATGTAATTCTTGTGAGAACTACCAAATTTTCTTTTACAAGAAAATTCTATTTAGACAAATTTATAAAACGAATGCTATAAAAAGCATGAGAAAAGATGGAAAATTGTGTCCTATGATTACTCAAGAGAAGACAAAGAGAAAGGACTAATCTTGAGAAAAAATATTAAGATTCTTAAAAGGATTTAATCAGTATTGGGAGAGAACTAAATAGTGTAAGGCTGAGTTTACACAAAGGAAGGAGGAGTTAAATACTGTTATACTGAACTCTAGCTCACATATGTTGTAACATTAATCATAGCCAAAATATTATAAATAAGTTACATATATTTTATGTTTATTATTGCTTTTATTTGTTAATATAACTAATCAATAATTTTAATATTTAATTATAGATATTAGAGTAATTATTCATGGGAAAGGAGATTTCTCCAATTACTAAATAATTAGTGTTTAATGAACAGGAGTAGACATTTTTGCTATTAATTAAGGTAATGATAGCAAATTTACTGATAAAAGATAAATTATCTAATTGTAGCCCTAGATTACAATAGAGTTTGGAAGGATACTTTATTGCAGTAGAGACAGATGTGAGTAAGTGAGGGGGTGTGGGAAAGAAGACTTCAGAGTTGTTTTAGAGCCAGAATTGTCAAAGACTATTATTGATAATATGAACCCCAAGACTGAAGGGAAGGAAAGTTATCTTGGCAGGGAGGTGGGTCTCCATTTCCAGACTAGTGCAAGATGACAGAAGAACCCAAGACCAATGATTCACAGCAGGACTTGGCCCCTGTACTTTGCTGAGATCAAGGAGGACTCCACTTAATCCAACCTGTTCTACCCAATGAGCCAGAAAAATTTCAATATTTAAAAAGAAAAAACTCAGAGACACTTTCCAAGTTGGGATCATTCATGTGTTTAATAGTAATTACCCAAGTGGCAAGTGGAGATTGGATGACCTACAAGTAAATGTGGGTATAGCCCAGGCAATTGCTACAATTATATCTTCATTCCAACTTGATTCACTAAGATTTTTTCTTCTTTATTATAGTAGCTGCAGTGGTCTTTTTTTTTTTTTTTTTTTTTTTTTTTGGTGAGGCAATTGGGGTTAAGTGACTTACCCAGAGCCACACAGCTAGTGAGTGTTTTATGTCTGAGGTCTGATTTGAACTCAAGTCCTCCTGACTCCAGGGCTGGTGCTCTATCCGCTGCACCACCTAGCTGCCCCTTTGCAAGGTCTTGACTGTTGTTCTTTAGTATTTGAGTTCTTTCTTTCTGGCTGCTAATAGTATTTTCTTTGACTAGAAGCTCTGGATTTGTGCTATAATAACCCTGGGAGTTTTCAATTTGGGATTTTTGAGGAGGTGATTGGTCCATACATTTCCATTTTCACTTTGCCTTATAGTTCCAATTATATTTGGGCAATTTTCATTCATGATTTATTGAAATATGGTCCAGTTCTAGTTAGTTATTTACCTTTCAATCTTTTCTTTCTCTAAAAGCCATAATTTCATTTTTTATTTTTATTTTTATTTTGTTAGGCAATTGGGGTTAAGTGACTTGCCCAGGGTCACACAGCTAATATGTGTCAAGTGTTTGGTCTGAGGCTAGATTTGAACTCAGGTCCTCCTGACTCCAAGGCCAGTGCTCTATCCACTGTACCACCTAGCTGCCCCTCATAATTTTGTTTTTCCACCTGGCTTCATTTTCTTCCGGTCACTCCATGGAGTCCTTAAGGCCCAGCCATCCTTTCTCTGAGGCTCTACTTGTACTTATTGTGGAATTACTTTCTTCTGGTTTATCTCCTAGGCTTCTCTTAACCCATAATATTTCTTCATTGTATTCAGAGTTTCCCTTTTTTGGAACTTTTATTTCTTCAGTTCTTGGATTGGGATTTATCAAGGTCTCTGTTCCATCCCACGTTCTTGAATACACGTTCTTGAATATCTGTTTGGTTCTGATAACCTGTGTAACTCACTGTTATTTAAATTTTTTTTCCCCCAACATTTAGGCAGAAGTTCAGTTTCCTGCCTAACTTTACATTTATATCTATTGCTAGTTAGCCCCTGGCCTCTGTGGTTGAGACTAAGTTTAATTTTACTAGAGATGTTTGTAACAAAATAGAAGTTTGTATTATAGAGTTTGTAGAGAGATAGGTCCCATGAAAGGGAAATTGGGGAGAAAGATAACCTTTTCTTGGAACTTCTCTCAGCTTGAGTCTACTCCTCCAAAATGTCTGATCACCCTGCTTGATACTTCTCTTCCCTACCACCGTTCAGTTTCGACCTTTCTCTTTGGGGGTATGTTACAATGCTTTGCTTGCTCCAATTTCTGGAAAGAATCCTTTATCAACTCACTTGATAATTTATAGATGGTCCTTGATGTTTCTTCAGCCTACCTGAACTGGAGTCCTAAGTGAAATCCTTCCAATTTAAAGGCCTTTTCTCTCTTAATTTAAGACCTTTGAATGCCTTGATTGATTGGGCATCTTATCATTTGCTTTAAGAGGAGGAGAGAGTAAATAAATCAATAACCCCATTCTTACAATCTAGATTGCTTCTCTGTTGCTTCAGTTTTGGATGAGGTAAACTAGGATGAGGCCCCACCCTATGCTACAATCCTTGCTTTCTGCTTCTGACCTCTTTTGGCATAACAGCCAAATCTCTGTCTTCTCCTTATACAGTTCCCTACCAGGAAATGACTCTATCCACTGCTGTGGCCCCTGTAAGCCCAAATTAGGTATCAGAGATCATGCATTAACATTTGCTTTGCCACTGCACCCTAAAGACCCTGGGACTTTTCCATTTGACTTGTAGCTTAAATCTTCCATAAAGGTTATCTCCACCATTAGAATGTGAGCTTCTTGGGAGCAGGGATGGTTTTACTTTTCTATTTGCATCTCTAGCACTTAGCACAGTGCTTTGCATTTGGTAAACACTTAATAAATGCTTTATTCTTTCATTCAGTCAGGGCCCATGGCAGTAGTTTCTTAGAGGACTTTGTCAGGATCTCTCTTTTGTCCTTATCACATTGTATCTTGTAACACACCCATTTGTGTTCCTGTGATTTCCCCTCTAATAGAATGTAAACCCATTGAAGGCAGGGACTGTTTCATCTTCATCTTTGCATCCCTAGCATCTAACACAGGGCCTTACACTTAGCACGTGCTCCATAAGTGCTGTTTAATTTGAATTTGGAAAAGCATTTGGTGCACACTATTTTCTTTGTTTCATTTCTGTTGCTCAACTTCTTCCTTAAGAAATTCAGCAAAATAGGCATTCTTAATCCACTTATTTTTGCTTTGTTTGTTTTTCCCCCTGTGCGGATAGTTTTGAGTAGCCCTGGATTTCATATAGGAGGTTCTGATGCAATCAGCACAATGGTTTTTCAATAGGAGTCTTCTCACCCTAGAGATACCTCATCCCTATGACCCTCTCTTCTAATTATTTGGTCTCTGGTCTGGACCACTATTTCATGAGGTGCCCAGGCCACATTTACTTCCCTCCCAGCTCTATTCCTCATTCTTTGGACTTCTCCACCTTCCTGATAGCAGCCTTAGTCCAGATTGAATACTCACCTCCCCCACCTTCCCTTCTCCCTTTTGTGTATTGCTTTCTTCCATTAGAATGTAAGCTCCTTGAGGTTGTCTTGTCTTTTCAGTGTTTAGTGCTATCTGGCAAATAGTAAGCACTTAATAAATGCTCTATTTACCTATCTGTCCATTTATTCATCCATCTTCCTGTTTGTCTATCTATATAATATGCTAATTATGTGTGTAACAGGCTTTTAATAACTCACAGGTAGCAATCTCATAAACAAGACCCCACATGTAGCAACTCTACTGGGAGGTATGGATCTACAATATAGGATGTGAGAAAATCCTTTCAGGTGCTCTTGAAGATAAGTATACCAAATTCCCAACCCTCAGACTGCTACTAACTTTATATGGTAATTATTAATTAGTATATGTAATTAATACATAATTATATATTAACAATATATAATTATTAATGCATTGTTATACATAATTATTACGTACCATATTAACTATTAATTATACTTTTCTCATCAAGTTCAAAAGGAATATAGTGGGTATGATCTAAAATACCTTGGCAATATTTGAAACACCAAATATCTCTTATTAATTAGCTGATTATTGACTTAACTTGAACACCCCACCCAGAAAAAGTAGGGAAATCTCTTCTCTTATAGGTTATTTTTCTTCTCTTACTCTCAGACCCCAAACTCATAGGCTTGTATGTAAGTTATTAACATTTAACAAATAATGCAAAACATAGAAGAACATTTAAACAATATTTCAGCTTCGTGAAAGGTTTTATCTAGAGCCACTTTTGTGCTTTGAAAAAATAGGGAAAAAAAGGTATTGACTAGAGTTCTTTTCACCAATCATCAAGCGTCATCTCCTCTGAAAAAGTAGGCTTGCAGTTTAACAGTTCTCTTCAGGAGGGAGTTAACTTAGCTTCTTGAATAACACAGAATAGTTGAGTTTTCTTCAGAAGAGCATTTAAAACTCTCCCAGTTTCCCTTCTGATCCCCTTGGGAATGGGAGTCAAACTCACTTGTTTCCAAGTGTCTCATGCAGACTCCTCCTGCAATGAACCATAGCTGTCCAAATATTCTCAGGAATGAAGTTCGGTTAGTCTTCTCTCCATACTTCAAACAGACTCTGCAGAGATGAATATTGAACTGTCCATCTCCAAAAATTCTCCTCCCTCTCTTTTTTCAGTACAGAGATTCCCAAAGTCTCTGTAGGGACTATTTAAACTTGGTTAGCAAATATAATAGATAATTTTATATTTGTATCCCTACCACCCAGCATAGTGCCCGGCACATATCAAGAACTCAATAAGTACTTGTGGATTAATTATAATTATTATGATTGCTAATGATAGCTACTGGCATTTATATACTTATATGTATCTGAGATCTCATTGATTTGGGATTTCTTTCCAATGATACAGATTGCAATAGACTATATGCCTGCTCATTCTGTGTAAATTTTTTCTTTATGTACCCATAAGTTTGCCATAGAATGCCCACTTAAGAGGTCAGAGTCCTCCCTCAATTTCTTCTAAAATTGTAAGGATACCAGTGGAGCATTGTTGCTGTCCACATCCTTTCCCCTATCCTCACCATGTGACACAATTTCCTTGATGACAATTTTTATTCCTGTTCTTTTTTCTTCAAATTCCTCCCAGGTTACATGTTTCAGCCTCCTCAGACCCACCATACACTTTTCTATTGCCTTCTGTGTGATCTCCATTTTTAATTTTCTTGTAGACTATCATTATCCAATATCATAACCTTGTCACAATACACTAACACTTGTAAAATGTTGGCATTAAAAAGATGGACAATTGTTTCCATGGGAAACTTGGAATCGTTTAAGGAAATCTGCATTTTCATGAAGGCAATCCAGTCTGCTCTCCTCCTTCTGTTCAGCACCAGGCCCAACTCATTTGTCCATCTGTCCTGGCCATCCCAGATATACATAGTCATGGACAAGTTCTATAAGTTTCCATCCAAATGAATTTGATTGACTGGTAATAGACCTTCTTCAGTCTTTCCTGTGTGGACGGTTAGGCCAACTTTTTTTGAGTCGTTGTAATTCTCATACAAGAGGCTCTTTAGTGTTCCTGGGACTTTGTACCAGAGCTAAAATGACTGCTGTAACCAATACAATATTGTGAAGAGCAAAGTAGATGAAGTCTTTAAGATTTTAAAAAACTATATAAATGTCCCACAGGAGTATCCAGAGGACCTCACCATAGAGAGTCACTTTTTTCATCTTGTACTCTGTGGGATCTCCTCCATCACACTGGTAAATAGAGAACAAGCAAATTTTTGCAAGTAATATTCAACAACAGATTACATCTTTGCCATTTAGCAATTGAACAAAAGACACAGAGCCACTGTGGTTATTGTTTCTTGATAAAAAAAAAAAACCTGTAATTTGATAGAGTGAAATGCTGCCTTAAAGGCTTTTAAAAAATCAAGGTATTTATCATCATCCACATATCAAAATCATTCCCCATCCCTTCATATACACAATGCCAGAAATAACTCTGTTCAGTAACCCTTGCAAGGCATAAAGCAGGGAGATGCATGCTCCCCAAAGATGTTTGCCATTGTGATAGAGGAGATCCAAGAGAGTCCAAGATGAAAAGGGTGACTCGCCATGATGAAGTCCTCTGAATGCTTCTGCAGAGCATTTACATAGTGCTCTAAACTCTTAAAGGCTTCATCTCCTTTGATCTTCACAGCACAGTGAAGCCTAGGAATAGCAAATATTATCATTCCCACTTTACAGAAGAGGAAACCAAGGTTTAGAGGGACTAAACGAATAGTCCAAAGCCTTATAACTAGTTCAAGGCAGAGCCAGCTTTCGAACCCAGGTCATCTGACCACATGTGCCATTAGTGTTTTCTCTATATCATGCTGCCTCTCATGGACTCAAGGAGAATTGGGTCTACCTGAGGTCTCCTAATGATGATCTAGAAAAATGAGTTCTCATCCTGACATTTGTCACCCCGGATCAACAAGTATGAGATGACATACCTGATGATACACAAAGATTTTTCTACCAGGACTGTCCTGTGAAAGTATCCTGTCTTTCAAGTTCCCCAGGGAGGATGCCTATCTCTTATGCCCATCTCTGAATACTTGTAGGGAGAGTTGAAATTCAGTCAAGAAGCCAGAAAAAGCAACCCCCAGGCCAGTTTCACAGCTAGGTCTTAGGAGCCTTGTGCAAAATTCACCTTTTTTTCTTGACCTTGACCCAGTTTCTGCTCAGACCACAAAGGATTAGTTTGCCCAGAAATGGATTGTACATAGAGGTGGGATGAAAATTTTCTGTTTGAGACCTTCCACCCATCCGCAGACAAGTCTGTACCTCTGATATTGATCTTTAAGGTAAGAAAAAAACAGTGATCTTAGAACAACTGAGGGAGAATCACCAAATCAGGCAATTAAAAGGGAACAAATGGATTCACAAGAAGTCAAGAATGGAGAGAAGTAGTAAGGCTTTCTGGCCATAGAAGGGACAGGCTCTGACTGGATGAACTTGTTATTAGGGTACCGTCCCCTGGAGTCTCTTTGTCCTATTTGTTTTTTGGCTAGGCAATGAGGTTAAGTGACTTGCCCAGGGTCACACAGCTAGTAAGTGTCAAGTGTCTGGTCTGAGACTGGATTTGAACTCAGGTCCTCCTGACTCCAGGGCTGGTGCTGTATCTACTGCGTTACCTAGCTGCCCCTCTTTGTCCTATTTTTTAAAAAGTGAAGAGACAGTGGAGCTTCCTCTCTCCATCTTCCATTAAATGAACACAGTATCTCTGAAGCAAGGCCTTAGACCACTCAGGCCACCAGGCCCCTGGAACCCAATGTGGCCAATACATTCCAATCCTAAAACAACAGTGCTTCCGAAGATTTTCAAGCACTTTCCAGATCACATTTGACATTATCTTCCATTTGCTTGAATATTTGTAAGGATATGTGATTTCATTAGGAAAGGTCTTCCCTACCATGATGAAGATCACAACTCATTCATATATTAATTGAAGTAACAGACAACAAATTCATCACTCGGTAGGGAAACCAGGTAGAGGCAACTAGGTGGCACAGTGCATAGAGTGCCAGGCCTGAAGTCAGGAAGACTCATCTTAATGAGTCCAAATTTGGCCTCACACACTTATTAACTATGTGACCCTGGGCAAGTCACTTAACCCTGTTTGCCTCAGTTCCTCATGTGTAAAATGAGATGGAGAAGAAAATGGCAAGACATTCTAGTATCTTTGCCAAGAAAACCCCAGATGGGGTCAATAATAAAAAGGTAGCCAGCCTTCTGGTGATGTCTCTCCCAACTTAACTAGGCTG
This sequence comes from Vombatus ursinus, assembly GCF_900497805.2. Lineage (NCBI taxonomy): Eukaryota > Metazoa > Chordata > Mammalia > Diprotodontia > Vombatidae > Vombatus > Vombatus ursinus. Next base: position 2,204,164 of record NW_020954704.1, read on the forward strand.
GGTCTCAGACACCAGATGTACTGTTTTCTCCAGTTTTGTAGGACAAGACCTATTAAAGCTTGTTTAATAGGACTGTATGCTGTATGCATTTCATGGGTATTCCATATGACACTTAGGACTCTGCAATAGTACAAGCAGCCCACAAGGGCTCGTTATTGCCTTGGATAAGGTTTCAGAAACACAGGGAAGAAACTTTATTAATTAACCAGTCAGAAAAACTTAATTTGCTCACCAAATAGTGTTATATACTCAAGGTACCAGCCCAATGGTCTCATCAAGGTCTCTCTGACACATGCATAAGAGATCTCCTCCACTGCACACATGTGAATCTCCCAACCTACCAAGCAATAAAAAGTCAAATGATTTATAAATAAAATAAATAATAAATAATATAAAATAAATAAATAATATATAAATATAAATAAAATTAAAAGTTAAATGACTGGGGAAAAAAAGAAACCCTCACTGACTGGATTCTGAAATCTTACATAGGGATATTGTTTGGGATTATTAAAATGACAAAATATAAAGCCCTAGAGCCCTACCCTTTCTTTTGTAAATTTACTAGCTTAGTCTTGACCTTTTATGTTACACAAACAATAAATACTCAGTAGTCATGTAGTTTATTTAGCATAGCACAAACATAAAGGGAAATGTTTCAGTATTCCTACCCAAGTTTTCTGCCCAACTATATCTTCCTCTCATCCCTGCAGGTAATGGAAAAGGCATATGGGGATTGAAGCTGTATGTAGTCCAAGGCCCAGCTCTGTATCCTAGATTAGAACAGTAAAAGCAAGGAAGAAATCTGGGGCAATGTCAGAAGGTGTTTTAGTCTCCTGGCCTTCTCAGGCACTGAGGTTTTTGAAGCCCGTTGTCTCCGCTACCTGGTCTGCTTACCTTTCCACACTGGTCCCTGATTGACTATTCTCGGGGCCTAGGTTGCCCCTCACTGTGGTTCCTGTTCTGGGTCTCATTATGATCTCACTTTTCCCATCACAACTCCAGGGACAATATGCAGCAGCAAACCACAGCTGCCATCAGCTGGAAGCTATCCTGTCAAGGGCAGAAGGCCCAAAGCCAGAGCCTGTAATGTCTCTGTCTGTTCCCTGTGCTGAACGCAAAGGGTGAAAGGAAGTCTTTCTCCAGAGCAAGAGAATATGTAGGGGAGAGTTCCTTCCATCCCTCCATTCAAAGGACTTCTTCATTCTGCTATAAGTACGCTTTTGGTGCAGTCCCAGTGAGAGGGAGGGGCACAGAGATCTTTAGCCACACTGATACTCCTGCCTTCAAATTATCTACAACCTGAGGCAAATGAATAAATCAGAATAATTAAAGAGAATATGACATAGCATGAGCACCTGTTACTCTAGTGACACAGACATGGCTTTTGAGAATCAAAGGTCATGTCTGCCTCATCATTAAGCATTGGAACGTGGCTATATAGGGAAGGATTTTTTTCCATCCAGCAAAAGGAAAATGAAGGCCATAACAGGTACAGATTTCCAGGTTTTTCAGCAAATTGAGCCCCTGTGTGGAAGCTTCAGACACTCTGACTTTCAGCTATACCCAGATCATCCCCAGAAAGAGCAAATATATTTCACTTCACAGATAGAAGGCATGTACTTTATAGCCCCAGCCTACAGATAAACCCAAACCGGAAACATCTGGGGTAAAAATGCACTGTGGATATTGCTACACTCGTGTGTGTGTGTGTGTGTGTGTAGGGGGTGAATCTCAAGCTGGGAAATCCGGAAAACATATAAGGAGAAGAGAGAAGTGGGGCTCCTGCAGGTCTGGAAGCGATGAGTAAGAAGAAAAGGGGGTAAAGGAATCGAGGCTAATGGACACCTGTACCATACAACCGGGGACATAAATTTGTTTTCCATCCTCATCTGGGGCTCCTTATTTTCCAACTCCCCCAACCACCTCGAGCTCAGGGGCGTAGAAAGAAGAGGAGATCGACCCTGCCAGGCGCTAGCCAGGGCAAGCAGTGAAGGAGTTAAGGCAGGATTGGGGGAAGGCCGACCGGCAGAAGGGAGCATGTGCAGTCTGCAACCGCTTCCATACTATGGGTGAGTGCCACTGGTACATTGAAATCTTCAGCCACGGCCGCAATTGCCCTCGCGCTATCCAGGCATCTTCCTAAGCAGGAGAAGACAATGCGGGTGTGAGTGGCAGAACAGAGAGGCGCAGAGCAGACACGACCCAGAGCGAGCCAGTGCGCGCCCCGGAGGGCTGCCGTGGGGGTGGGGAGGAGGCGGAGGAGGCGAGCGCTCCAGCCCGGGGAGGAGGAGGACGCACAGAGGAGCTGAGAGCTAGCTCCTGGGCAGCACCTGAAGCGGACGGCTGGCCCGGCGGGCCCCATGCCCCCGCACCAGTGATCTCAGTTTCTGGTCCCCGCACTGGTAGGTGCGCCTGGAGCCTTTGGAGAGGCCTCCTGCAGCGGGGAGGTGGCCAGTGCCGGGCCGGGAGGGGGAGAGAAGGGGAGGGCGAGGCGGCTGGTGGGCTTCTGAGGGGTGACGTGTGTGTGTGTGGATCTGTTGGGGTCTGTGAGTGTGTGAATGTGTGTTGTGCGTGCGCGCGCATGCTGTAGGGTGTTTCATCCCTGGTCCTCCTTTGCTTTCGCTTTCGAGTCTGGCTCCCGAGAAGGTTGCATGTTTAGGGTTGGTTTTCCTGCGGGGGTTGGAGAGGGAGGGAGAGGTGCAAACTGGCAACTTTCCCTCTCCTGGAACAAAGGGGCGTTGGGGAAAGAGAAGGAAAGGGGAATGGGCTCATCGTTCATCACGGTCTCCTGTAGTAGGTCGTAGGAGGCAAACATCCCCTGGGGTAATGGGACAGTCGCAAGGCATGACCTTCGGTCCTCTCCAGCCCTCATGGGCTGGGGGGAGCAGCCCAGGTAGAACTAGGGGAGTGGTGGGGAAGGGTGCTGGGATCATGGGAGGTAAAGGAGGAACCAGACTTGGGGACGTGCCAGGGTTTGAAAGGTTCGGGTCCAGAGGTGCTAATGATACAGGAGACAGAGATTGGGATGGGGGGAAACCATAGAGACAACAGTGCCAACCTCCCTCTTCCCCAGATGGATCAAAAACCTTTGGGTCCTTGCTGCCCCAGGACTGGTGAAAACAGGGATTCTTGGGAAAAAGGAGACAGGGAGCCTTCCAGAATCATCATTACTGTACCAGGAAAAGCAGGTGTTGGGGGGCGGAGGGGGAGAGGAGGCTGGGGAAGGAGGGTTCACACATAGACACCTCCATCTGCCAAGGGAGTGCCCTGCACTGCAGCTTGATCTCAGACCCCTTTTGCAGCGAGACATGATTCTCTTCATTCTGATTTGAGGGTATAGTTACACAGCAGGGAGATTTGGGGGTGGGGATAAGAGAGGCTAGAACTGCACAGACCTTTCTCTGGCAAGGACACTGAAACACCAGCATCTCTTCTAGGTCTTTCCCCTTTTTCTTTCCCTTGTCTTTACCCCTTTACTTCTCTTGTCTCGACCCCAGTTTTCCTCAGGGACTGTCTGTTTCACCCCATTCCCCATCTCCAGATCCCTCCCCCAACATAGGCAGGTATTTGATGTTTTGTTTCTTCCCCCCCTTCCCCCCCTCCCCCCCCCGTCTTTTCTCCTGCTGTTGCTTCCATCTATCTCTTAGGGAGTCAGAGAGCGCACAGAACCTTTTCCCACTGTGTAACCTTGGGCATCTGGTACACCTAGTTTTCCTGAGTTCTTTGTGCTTTAGTTACAAGTTTCCTGCCTTTACTATTCAAAGCAGTCACTGGGAGATTTCATTCTTTCCTTTCCTCTTCCCACAAAAGGGAGGAGAAGTCCAGTCCTGAGGGTAGAGTGTGGGATGTCTCTTAGGGGAGAGGTTCATTCATTTTATCTGCAATACAAGCACCAAACCTCCAGTCTTTAGTGGAAAGGTTTCTTCTCCAGGAAAATTGTGGAATTTAATGGCTGCCTGACTCTCATCCTGTGACAGAGTTGTCCTGATTTCCCATTCACCTTCTAGGAAGAAGAGTCTTTTCAGAGCTCAAGTTATCTTCTGAATGGAAAGCAGGTTTAGCTCTCTGCTTTATAGAAGGGAATTGGGGAAAGGTGAGGTTTCAGGGTGAACTGAGCTGGGTGAACCTCAGCCTATGAATGAATGCAACTACAAAGTAAATTCTCCTAAGTTTATGGGACACCGGACTGATTTGCCAAACTAACATACCAAGTCAGTCAACAGCCCCATCTCTTTAGTGACCTTCAGGGAAGAGAGGAAAATGGACCCATTTGGAGTAGTGTTGGGTTCCATGGATCAGTGTGGGCATTAAAGTAGGAATGTTTGTGATTGGATTAGTTGTTTTTTTCTGGTCCCTAGTGGTTGAGTGATGGATTGATTTACAGGGCTGGTTTTTGTTACTTCAGGTGGAAGTGGTGGGGGTGGGGCTCTTGGACAAGGAGAATTTAAGGGAAAAGCAGCAAATTACTAAAAAAAAAATTAGGTTGCTTGGTGGGCTTGTAGTCAGGGGAACTAACTTCTGAAGAATTTTAACTTGTAACTGGAGAGAGGTGCTAGGCTAGAGAACATCTAAATTAACCCCACTCCTTGGAAAAGAGCCAGGGTTAGCCAGTGCTCAATCCCTGATTAAGGTTGGGTGTTGGTTTTGATATCTGAAAGCCCAGGCTGTTTTCTCAGAGCCTTGGGTTAGGATTGAGAGGCCTCCAACCCCTTGCCTCACCCCCTTTAGTGTGAGAAACTGGACAGGATAGCAGAAATAAAATGCTTTTTCCACTGAGTCTTCTTGTGCCCCAGTTTTAACACCTGTAAAATGGGGAGGAAATGATACTCTTTCATCTTCTTTTGTAGAGATGAAATGTGGAATTTTGAGTATCTAGTGCTTTGAGGGCCTTGAATGAAAAATGTTAAGTTAAGTTTGAGATTATAATTTTTAGTAGTATTGGTTTTTATATATTTCTTCTACAGCAGAGACTCTTAACCTGGGATCCTTGGACCCTTAAGGGGTCTATAGATGGATTTCAAGGAGGCTTTGAACTTGGGTGGGAAAAAATTCTCTATTTTCATTGACCTCTAACTGAAATTTAGTATTTTCTAATGCTATATTTTAAAAATTATACTGTTAAAATAAAAACCACATTATTCTGAAAAGGGGGTTCATAGACTTTACCACAGTGCCAAAGGGGTCCAGAACATGAAAAAGGTTAAGAACTCTTGTGTTAAATGCTAAGTAAGGTATTATATTGCCAGAAAGGACTAAATTAAAGCCTTTGCATTAGGGAAACTTCAGTGCTGGCTTTAAAAGTGCTGTTACTGTCAGAAAAATCCTAACTGCAGCATAAAAATGCCCCTTTTGCCTCTGCCTCCCAGCTCCTTTTTGGACCCAGTCCTCCTGATTTTTATTGGCAGCCCCGGTTTGCAGTCCTGCCAGAACCCTGAGGACTATGGGTTGTGCTGTGCCTCATGCATCAGTGACAAAATTGTCCTCTGAGCTCTGTACCTGTAACAGAGTCAGATGTCATCGGCAGAAAGATCCCATCTTGGACTCCTGCTCCCTTAGCCAGGTGGGTAAGGACAGCAAGCAAAACAGCTTGGGTCTTATCAGCACAGCCTGTCAGATCTTGATGTCCTTGAGAGGGGTGGGAGAGGGCGGCGGTGAGTGGAGAGAATCTAACTCTCCCCCCTAGCTGTTTTCATATTTGTATTTTTTCATTATGCCTTCTCTTCCCTTGGCCCCACTGTCCTTTCCTTTCTATCTGTTGTACATAGACATTTGATTTTTAGTTAAGTTTATGCTGTAGGTGCATTTCTTTTAAATAATGGCCAAAGTATGCCAACAAGCACTCGATCCAATACCCGTTGTGACATCATCTGGGTACAAGGAATACCTTGCAGAAGAAGATCTTGTCATTTCTTCTGAGCAGAAAAAAATTAGGCCTCCAGCAAAGCACTCTACTGACCCTACTTAGGAGTAAAAAAAATATTGAATAAAATAAGACAAAATTATTGAAGATAGCTATTGGTTCAGTGCATCAGAATTGAGCTGAGAACTTAAACTCAGACTTGCTTCAGATACTTAAACTGTGTGACACTAAGGATGACCTCTCTTTGTTTCAGTTTTCTTATCTGTAAAATGGGGTTAATAATAGCATCTACTTTCCAAGATCCTTGTGAAGATCAAATAAGATAACATATGAAAAGAGCTTTACAAACCTTAAAACATTATGTAAAAAAACAAACAAACAACAAAACCACTGTGTAAGTGCCCCCTATTATAATTGTTACTGTTGTCATTATTGACATAATCATAGGTTTTGCTGTGTTTGGGCTTTAGTTTGGCAGAAAATGGAGTAGGAGCAAGGATTAGAGATTTAGCCATGGATGAGGGGAGGTAAGGAATCAAACAGGATTATAGGATTTAGAGACAGTTGAAATCCTTTAGTCCAGAGGCAGCTTGGTAGTTCAGTAGATCACTGGGCCAGGTGTGAGGAAGCCCTGAGTTCAAATGCAACCTCATATATTTATTAGCTGTGTAACCCTGGGAAAGTCACTTCTGTCTGCCTCACTTTCATCATCTGAAAAATAGGTATAATAATAGCACCCATCTCAACAGGGTTGTTGTGTGTAGATCAAATAACATAATATTTGCAAAGCCCTTAGTATACTGCTTGGCACATAGTAGGCACCATATAAATGCTTACTTCCTTACTACAACTTTCCTGCTTTCCGTACAGAAGTTCTTAACCTGGGATCCATGAACTTGTTTTTAAAAAATATTTTGATAACTGTGTTTCAATATAATTGGTTTTCCTTTGTAATCTTGTGTTTTGTTTTGCACATTTAAGAAATATTATCATTAGATTGCCCAGAGGGTCCATGACACAAAAAAGGTTAGAAACCCCTGATTTAGTACAACCTCCTTCTTTTACAAATAAACTAATAAAGGTCACGAGAAAGAAAGTGACTTGTGTGAGGTCATACAGGCAATGAGGAACTAAGCTAGGATTCAAAGCCAGGTTATTTGATGCCTACCCTTGTGTTCTCTCTACTCTTCCACATTGTATTTCTGTCCTCACCAATGGTCGTCTTTTCAGTTGTCAATCCCAATTTTCTGCTACATGTCCCCGCTGTAATCTTTTACCTCTGAATGTAGATTTGGAGGACTGGCTTTTTTCTAGAACTCGGTAGAGATAAGAGAGAGTCAAGCATCATAGGAAATCCATTGGTCTGATCTCTAAATTGTGAAACATTCCATTAATAATAACAATAATAATAGCAGTGAAATTTCTATAGCACTTAATAATAATAATAATGATGATGCTGATGATGACAGTAATAATAGCTAACATTTACATAGTGATTTCTATGTGCCAGGCACTGTGCTAAGTACTTTACAGTTGTCATTTCATCCTCACAACAACCCTGGGAGTGGGTGCTATTGTTATCCCCATTTTACAGATGAGGAAACTGAGGCAAAGTGGGTGAAGTGACTTGCCCAGCGTCATACAGCTAGTACGTGTCAGAGGCTGGATTCAAACTCAGGTCTTCCTGACTCCAGGCCCGATGCTCTACCTACTGTACCATATTAGAATACAAACTCTTTAAGGTCAGGGACAGTTTTAATATTATTTTTTAACTCTGTATCTCCATTGCCTAGCACAGAGCAAAAGAGGCAGTTTCATGTAGAGTCTGCCTTGGAGTGTAGAGGCAGCGAGGCAGCACAGTGGATAGAGCACCAGGCCTGGAGTCAGAAAGACCTGAGTTGGAATCCAGCCTCAGACACGAACTAGCTGTGTAACCCTGGGCAACTCACTTCACCCACTTTGCCTCAGTTTCCTCATCTGTAAAATGAACTGGAGAAGGAAATGGCAAACCACTCCAGTATCTTTGCCAAGAAAACCCCAAATGGGGTCACAAAGAGTCAGACATGACTTAAATGACTGAAGAACAGTAACTACAATTGCCTGGATTCAGGACGACCTGATTACAAGTCCTGCTTCTAACAAATACTGGCTCTGTGAGTCTGGTCAGGTTACTCAACCTCTCAGGGCCCCAGAGAACTTTCTAAGATTCTAAGATGTTGCAGAGAAGAGAGTGAACTAAATTGATTGAGGGAGTTTCCTCATGGGAAGCTCCTTATACCAATGAAAGCACAGTGTAAAGTGGTGTAAAAAAAAAATCCCCAGGGATTAACATAGTGCCTGGAACTTAGTAGTCACTTAAATGCTTCTTGAGTGGATGAATATTTTACATATATTAGTAACTGATAAGCCAACTAGCACAAGGGCATAACAGCTCCCTGTCAGGGAGGGTTCTGAATTAGGGAGGGAGGTAGCCCGTGGGAATAACAACTTTGAATTCTAGGCCCAGAACTTTAAGAAACTCCTTCCTTCCAGAAGTGGCTTGAGCCACCACCCTCTATATCAGGGGTTCTTAACTTTGTGTAATAGCTTCCTTTGGCAATCTGGTGAAGGCCACGGACTCCTCAAAATTTAGCTTTTAAATGCATAAAATAAAATAACCAGGATTATAAAGGAAACCAGTCCTACCTGGTCAGCTAGGTGGCACAGTGTGATAGCATTGGGCATGGTTTCCAGAAGACTCAAATTAAAATCCTACCACAGGCACGTGTGAGCTCCCCATTTAATCTCTGTTGGCCTTAGTTTCCCCACGTGTAAAGTGGGGATAATAGCAGCACCTAGCTCAAAGCATTGCTGTGAGAATCAAATGGGATCATATATGTGATAAGGCTTTGCAAACCTTAAAGCTGTATATGAATGCTAACTATTATTATTATTATAATTGAAATAAAGACAATATTTTTTCCCATCCTAGTTCCCCAGACCCTCTCAAGGTTAAGAAGATGAATCTTTCTGACTCTAGGCCTGACATTCTATCTGCTGCACCACCTAGCTGATGACTTAGCACATAGTAGGGACTTAATAAGTGCTTATTGATTGATGATTCAGGGAGATGGCATTAGAGCAGGGTACAGAAGGAGGTAGCACTGCCATGGGGTGCTGAGAAATACCTACAACTTATCCACACATATGTCACCTTGCCAAAATAGTTGTTCTCCTGCCTTCCGTATAGGTTTGCATATTGTCCTTTTGTGCCATTTTTCCTCCTCATGGGGAGCACATTCAGTTTCATCTGACTACAACATTTAGGTGTGCAGTGGATAGAGCACTGGGCCTGGAGTCAGGAAGGCCTGAGTTCAAATGTGATCTCAGATATTAGCTGTGTGACGTTGGGCAAGTCACTTAACCCTGTTTGCCTCAGTTTCCTCCTGGAGAAGGAGAAGGCAAACCACTCCAGTATCTTTGCCAAGAAAACCCCAAATAAGGTCATAAAGAGTTGGATACAACTGAAAAATGACTAAACAACAACAAAAAAATTTTATAGAGGCCCATGCAGTGTGATTTGCTCTGGGGTCTGAATGCCAGTTAGGGAAAACTGCTGACTGTGTCCTGTGAAGCTCAAACTAACCTTTCCCATCAGTTCTTATTTTTCAACGGCCCCTTTACTCCCCCACTAAGACCACAGGCATGTATCTTTCCCTTTGTTTTCTCAATGGTGATTTTGTTACCATTTTAGGACTGCCATCTCTCAGCTTTCCTAGTATTGCAGAAGGGATAGCGTCTCTGAGATTAACCATCTGGAAGAGGAGGGCTTGGCCTCTCTAGTCTCTGTTTCTTCCCAACCAGCTAGAAGAAAGAAAGGAAGAAAGAAAGAGTAAAAGAAAGGAAGGAAGGGAGGGAGGGAGAAAAAGAAAGAGAAAGAGAGGGAAAGAAAGGGAAAGAGAGAGAAAGGAAGAAAAAGAATGAAAGGGAAAGATTGGCGCACAGGCACACACATGAACGAACACACACACACACACACACGTGAGGGTGCTCACGCTCTCAGAGCTTTCAATCATGAATTCAATGTAGATGCTCTGAGAGAGATACTGGGGGATTAATCAGAGAAAGCACATCCTGCTCTCTCCTTTCTCCTCAAACTCAGTAGTTTATATGGAGATGAGCTTTTTAACTTCACATTTGGCCTTGAAAGTTTTCTAGCAGGTTCATTCATTCATTGTTTTCCTTCTTTGTATGAATGACCCAACTATCACATGAGTTTCAAAAATGGACAGCTTCTAGTCAGAAAGGTCACTTGACCTGAGTTTCAGCAAGGCCTTGGAAGCCCAGCCCTGAGGAGGCTAAGGCTAGCAGCCAAAGAAGGAGTTTGCAGGCCAACAGAGAGGGGATTCTTCCCTCAGCTTTCTAAGCAGTGATTCATTCTTCAAGATAAACATTGCTTCCCAAGACTCAATCGTTTCTGATATGTAGCTTGTGTACTTAGTGGAGGCTAAACTTTGAAGCAGCCAGGAACCCACCTCAAAAATAACAACCACTAGCCCCTGGAAAATCTGTAAGGGCTTTTTTTTTTTTTAGATTACTGACAACTCTTACCTCCTTTCTCACAGCTGTCTCTGGTCAACCTTCATGCCTTGTCCCTGTCTTCTCTTCTTGCCAGAAAGAAATTCCAGAGTTAGGAGGTGATGAGGCAGGGTCCTAATAATGGATGAGTTAAAATTTCCCCTATTTCATTCTTAAAAACATATGTGAATGGACACTACATATACTGTTGAACTTGATTAATGTTGGCTAATTTTGCAGACCTGCTTTTCCCACTTCCCTCTTTTTTATTCTTTGTTATAAGGGATGGCTCTTATTGATTAACCATCTGGAAGAAGAGGACTTGGCCTCTCTCCTCTGTTTCTTCCCAACTAGCTCGAAGTATAAGATTAAAAGAAAAAAGAAAGAAGGAAGGAAAGAAAGAAAGAGAGGAAGGAAAGAGGAAAGAAGGATGAGAGAAGAAAAAAAGGGTGGGTAAAGGGGGATTAATCCATTAGGAAATATTGGTATTGTGATAACAAGATATAACAAAAAATTTTAAAACTACAAATGTACATAAAAATATTTCACTATCTGAACACCTCCACCAATTTAGCAGTTTAAAAAGTACTAGAATCTTGCTCATGTCCTGTAGTTACTGTTACTCACTAGATGTTAAGCACTCAGCCTTGACACTAGATATGATAAAGACATATATGTTTCTAGGTCACTGAGCGTGTATGTTTAAAATGTGTGAGAGCTGTTGGTTGGCACAGGGATTAAGAATCAGGAAATCCAAGTTTGTTTTCTGATCTCTGTCCCTCTGTATTACCCACCCTTGGGCAACTCACTTCAGACTTCTGAGGTTTTTAAACCTTGATTACTAAATGAGGCTTAAGTGATCTTGGACTCACGGGGTTGAGGGTGTTCAGATTAGTGTGTAAGAAGAGGGGAACCATTGTGGCTGGTGAGGCATGTGATACACCTTTGAAGGGTGCTAAGCAAATTCATATTTGAAAATGGCCATGCTTTGGGGAATGCTCAGAAAGGTGGCACATTGAAATCAGAAAGTAGATTAGATAGCCTGGGAGTTACTACTGGGGGAGCCAGCCTTCTTCCAAGGAATGCCTTTCCCATTGGGACATGTTTTACACACCCTATTTCATTTTTATATCTGTTCACCCTCGTTTACCAGGACTTTATTTACCATGAGTTTTGGTAGTTTTGTCACTCTTCTCGTACCTGCAGTCTTCCTTTTGTAGTTATTCTTACTCTTTAGCCCCCAACTCTTTCCTCCATTCCTACTGCCTTTTTTTTCTTTTGATCATGGTTGAAGTCTTAGGATTGGATTCCCATTTACCCATTTGCAAAACTGTTCTAATAGTAAATAGCTTGTATCTCTGGGAAGATATTCCTAGGGACCCCATTATTTCATTCAGAGCTTTTATGAAAGGAATTGAAGGAAGGAAGGGAAGAAGAAGGGAAGGAAGGGAAGAGAAAGGAAAGGGAAAAGGAAGGGATAGAAGCATAATATTCACAGAATATTGCCTACTCTGTGCCATGCACCGTGCTAAGCACTTCAGAAATAATATCTCATTTGATCCTTACATGAACCCTATGAAGTAGGTACTGTTATGCCTGTTTTAAGATGAGGAAAATGAGGTTCGGTGACTTGGCCAGGGTCACATAACTGGTAAGTGTCTGAGGCTGGATTTGAACTTAGGTCTTCCTGACTCTAGGTCCAGCGCTTTCGCCACTGTGCCACCTACCTGCCTAATTTATCAAGATGATTATAGTAACAGAATAATAGAGATTCAGTGAGCATAGAGCTAGAGGACACCTTAGAGATCATCATTCCTGCTTTTTAAAGAGGAGAAAACTGAGATCCAAAGAGGTACCTAAAGTCACACAGGTTAAATAGTAGAACTAGGAGTCAATCTCAGGCCCTCTGGCTTCAAATACCATTTTCCTGTTAGTCAGTCAATTAACATTTGTTAGGTACCTACTATGTGCCAGGCACAATGCTACACAACACCAGAAAATTGGCACTTGGAGGGACCAATGCTTTCCTTTTATACATGAAGAAACTGAAGACTAGAGGAGGGAAGTGGCTTGTTCAGGATCACAGATATTAGTGTCAGAGAAAGGACAAAGTCAGAGAAAGAATCTTGGTCTTATGACTCCCTTGATTACACTATACGGCTGTCTCTGATATCATTGGGGCAGCTAGGTGGTGCAGTGGATAGAGTGATGGGTCTGGAGTCGAGAAGACTTTCAAATGTGGCCTCAGACACTTAGTAGCAGTGTAACCCTGGGCAAGTCACTTAACCCTGTTTGCCCCAGTTTCCTTATCTGTAAAATGAAGAAATGGCAAACTCCTCTTTGCCAAGAAAATCCCAAATAGGGTCATGAAGAGTCAGGCACAACTGAACAAGAACAATTGATACTCTGTTTTTTAATCTCCTTCTTCCCTCTCTTTTTTGGGTATAAAATCTGTTCTACCAATGGAGGGATACTTATGGTCAATCAACAAGCATTTTATTAAGTGTAGTCACTACATGCCTGACACTGTGCTAAGCACTAAGGGATTAAAAAAAAAAATTAAAACAGACAGCTCCTCCTCTCCAGGAACTCATAGTCTGTTGGGGGTGGGGAGAGGAATGGAGAAAGGAATGAGTGAGCCTGGAGTGGTAGGTTTTTGGGGAGGAGAAGTGACTTGAAGATACTGAAATTTTATTTTGAGGGGCATTGTGTTAAAATTAAAAGTTAAAGTGTATTGTCCGAAGCAATAAGAGCATTCGAATCTTAGCTGGGTCAGCCAGCTATAGGATTTTGAGAAAGTGGTTTATCCTACCTGGGCCTCAGTTTCTGCATCTGAAATGAGGAGATTTGATTAGGTGGATGATAGCTAAGAGACAAAGAACTCTAAAATTCTGATATTCTGTGAGTCTTGGCCTTTTTCTGGGTATAATCTAGCCTATCCAGACTTATAGATAATAGAGCTGGCAAGATGGTGCTATCAAGGAAGGTGAAGGACACCAAACTGGAAGAAGATAAGCTAGGTAGCACAGTGGACAGAGCACTCTCCTTGGAGTCAGGAAGATCTGAGTTCAAATTCTGCCTCAGATATTTACTATCTGTATGACCTCCCTTGATCTCTGTTACCCCATCTACAAAATGGGGATAATAATAGTAACTACCTCATATACTTCATGGAGTTGTTGTAAGGATCAAATGAGATAATGTATATAAAGTGCTTTACAAACCTCAAATATTATATAAGTCCTAGACAGCTATTATTATTTTAAGTCAAAGAAGGTTTACTTTTCTGAGCGGGGGTACACTAGGAAGGCATTTTGGGAACAGGTAAAGAAAGTTTACATCTCTTTTAAGATTAAAAAAAATGTAGATGACTACATATTTTTAAAGCCACTCTTGCCCTTTTCTTTTTTATTAATTTATTTTGATTTATCAAAAACTTTCCATAAGCTTTTGAGTTTTAAATTTTTCTCCCCCTCCTTCCCACCTCCCTCCCAAGATGGCAATCTGATATGGGCTATACATATACATTCCTATTAAATATATTTTCACAGTAGTCATGTTGTAAGGAAGAGTTAGAACCAATAGGAGGAACCACCAGAAAGAGGAAACAAAACAAAACAGAAGAGAAAAAAATAACAAATAGTATGCTTCGATCTGCATTCAAATTCCATAGTTCTTTCTTTGGATGTGGATAGCATTTTCCATCATGAGACCTTTGTAGATGTCTTAGATTGTTGCATTGCTGAGAAGGTCTAAGTCTATCAACATCAGTCATTGCACCTTGCCGTTTTCTAGAACCCTGTGGAATGTCTAGTGTCTTATGTTTAATCTGAGAAAAGAATGCTCAACCCTTTTCACCAGTTTGGTAGTAGATTCACCATTTTCCTCAGCTGTAGTAATTTCCTGTATCCCACCCATTGGCTGCCTGTTTCATACCTACTCATTGGATATATGTGGCTTATGTTCTATGTTTATAAAGGAGCAAATTAGGGGGTTAGTTTATTTCAGGAACTTTGAGTTTGAGTCCTAGAAATGGCATGAGATGGAATGTAGTCTTATTGCATTGATAAGGATTGTACAGTGATGACTAAAGTCCTTGTGACCCAGATGTCTTAGGGCTCTCCTACTGAACATGATCCCAGGAATTCTAAGCCACCTCAGTTGGCTTGGGTCATACTTTGGCAAGGCTCCAGGTCTGTGATTTTACAGGATGTACAAGACTTGCTAGAAAGTAACTAAATCCTCCACAAGAGGGTTGAGACTGACCTACTGTCTCATTGTTCAGAAGTGTCAGACTCAAGGTCACAAAATTACCAAATGCAGCTCTAACCAGTTTAAGTTGTAATTGGGAAATCTTTAACAAAACAAATAAAACGTAAATAATGTTAAGTCATGGTGTCTAAGTTAGTATGCAGGGATCTGTTTCTATGTAAGTTTGACACCAATGAAATCCCGAAGTTGTAGGATGATCCATTGCTGATCTTCCTCAACACGGTTGCTCATGTCTATTTCCTCTTTTAAAAAAATGTTTTATTGGTGATTTTTGCATTTTACATCATAGTCTGTTATTTATTGTTATTCACTCTTTTGGTGGTGTCCAATTCTTCGTGACCCCATTTAGGGTTTTCTTGGCAAAGATAATTGAAATGGTTTGCCATTTCTTTCTCCAGCTCATTTTACAGATGAGGAACTTAGGTAAACAGGGTTAAGTGACTTGCCCAGGGTCACACAGCTAGTAAGTATCTGAGGCCAGATTTGAACTCAGAAAAATGAGTCTCCTGACTTCAAGCACAACATTTTATCCACAGTACCACTTAACTGCCCCAACATCATAGTCACTTCTCAGTAAACTCCTTAACACAGAACCTTCCCTTTTATAAAAGAAAATCAGTTTAACCAGTTAAACTACCCCAAACATCACTGCGTTTGACAGAGTATGCTACAAACTATATCCATAGTCCCCATTTTTTTACAAAGGGAAAGGAAATGTCTTTCATCATCAGTTCTCTTGGCCATTGCTTGGAATGGCCAAAGATGGAATTGGCCATTACATGGAACTTTTATTATCTTTGTTACTTTGATAGGTCTGAGGTAATAACTCAGGGTTGTTTTAATTTGCATTTATCTTAATTTGCATGTCTTTTAGTGTTTTTTTTTCATTTATGTTATTGTAGTCATTGTATGTGTTGTTTTCCAGCTTTTGCTTTCTTTACTTTGTATCAATTCATGTAAATCTTCACATTTCTCTGAATTTCTCCTAATTGTTATTTCTTATGGTTCAACAATATTCCATCACTTTAAAATACCACAGTTTGTTCAGCCATTCTCCTGCTAATGGGTACCCAGTTTCTTTCTAGCTTTTTGCTTCTACAAAAGGTGCTACTGTGAATATTTTAGCATATTTGGGACTTATCTGTCCATCATTGCCCTCTTCAGAATGTATACCTCTCAGAGGGATTGCTGGGTCAAAGGGTATGAATGGTTTAGTAACTTTTCTCACATAATTCCAAATTGTTTCCCAGGATAGTTGGATCAATTCACAGTTCTACCAAGTGCATACTCATGTGCTTGTGTTCTCACAGTCCTTCCTATATTGACTAGTTCCATCTTTATTACTTTGGTAAGCATGAGGTAATAACTCAGGGTTGTTATAATTTTCATTTTTCTTTTTGTGTGTGTGTGTCTGTGTGTGTGTGTGTGTGTGAGGCAATTGGGGTTAAGTGACTTGCCCAGAGTCACACAGCTAGTGAGTGTTATGTGTCTGAGGCTGGATATGAATTCAGGTCCTCCTGACTCCAAGGCCAGTGCTCTATCCACTGTGCTACCTAGCTGCCCCTATTTTCATTTTTCTTAGTAGTGATTGGTAACATTTTTTTTATATGGTTGTTGATCATCTGTATTTCTTCTTTTGAAAACTGTTCATATACTTTGGCCACTTATCTGTTGGGGAACGGGTCCATTCTCCCCTCCTCTTCCTTTTCATTAGCATCCCCCCAGTTCAAACCCTAGTTCATCACCTTCTATCTAGATTTGTGCAATGGTGTCTTAACCGGCTTCTAATTCATCGTGCCCAAAACAGCCAGATTAATCTAACTAAAGCTCAGTTCTGATTATGTTATTCCTTTGCTAAAAACAAACAAACAAACAAAGTTCACATGTGGAATAAAGTCCGTACTCCTCAATTTGGCATTTAAAGCTGTCCACAAAGCTTTTTCAGCTATCTCCTCCTTCTTTCTGTCTGTACTCGGAATATTCCTTCTACTTGGAATAACTTTCCTGTCCTGCTCTGCCTATCCAAGTCCTGCCCATATTTCAGTGCTCAAGTCACATCCCTTCTCCTCTGTGAAGCTTTCCTTGACTACCCCAAGCTAGAAATGATCTCTTTCCCCAGCCCATATTCTCTTCCATTCCTCCAATGGGACTCATTATCCATATCATTCAATTGGGTTTCAAAAAGGACTTCCACATAGCATTTATGGAAGAGAATATCTTCTGGACAAAACACTATGTGGGGACTCAGGAGAACTGAATGTTAATTCTAGTTCTGCCCAGAACTTGCTGTGCTATCTAATCCTCGGTTTCCTCAGCTGAGAGAAAGGGAGGATAATAATAATACAGAAATTATTACTTGCCTGATAGCATTGCCATGAGACTCAAATGAGAAAATTGCTTTGTAAATTATAAAGTATTACTTGTATGAACACCATTATTATTATTATTATTATTATTCTCTCTTTAAAGACCTTTCCTTTTAAGCAGTCTTAACTCTGGGATTAGTTTACCCCAAGGAGTCACTTAATGTTATCCTGGTGCATGTGGGGTCACCAACACTATTAGTACTTTTATGGGACAGGAAAAAATGGCAGCGCCCTGAAATTTTGAAAATTGTTAAGTGGCCAAGCATCATAGAAGTCTGTCCCCCTTGTCATCCTACCCTGCTTGAATCGAATGCCAATTAGGCCTTTATTTCTCCTACTGTCATTTCTCCTTAGCTGAATGCTTTTGTTTACAGGATAGACATACCTGCTGCATATCTATACATAGCTTGTTGAGATCAACATTTCCAAGTTGGCACTGTTGGAAGACAGTCAAGACAGGAAGAAGCTCACAGACTTGATCCTGGAGGCTGTTCCTGTGTCCAGATGTTTCTGCGGTGCCAGAGGGATCTCTCTAGTCCATCTCCCCATCTCTGCTGGAAGATTAAACTCGCTTGTTAATGGAGAGTGGAGCTTGGAGTGTAGTAGGAAGAAGACAGGAGTGTGCTAAGTTTATGGGAGGGTGACAATATGCTACGATTAAAAGAACTAAGTAAGAAATCAAGAGATTGAGGTTCTAATCCTCCCTCTTCCACAAACTCTTTGTGTCTTTTGGGCAAGCAAGATGTCATAGAGAGTCACTACAAAGAAAGAAGACTAGCAGTTGAGAGACCTAAAACTAAGAAGAAATTTGGGTAGTAAAGCCCATGACCTCAACTATCCATACCTAAATGCCTAAAGTTTAGACAACAAACAAGAGAAGTCATAAGGCAAATTTGACCTCACAGATATCCCTGAGAGTTGATGGAATGAAGCTGTCTAGAAAACAACAACAGCATAGGTTAAAGAAGTGGGAAAGAGGGTAGTACTGTATTTTAAGAAGTTATACTCATGTGAGGAAATCTAGGAACCATAGAGAAGAAGCATGATGAGGAAGTATTTGGGTAGAGGTCAGTGGAAGAAGAAACAGAAGAGACTTTGTCATTGGAGTAGATTACAGATCATCTGGTCAGAAAGAGGAAATAGATAAGGAGCTTAGCACAGAAGCATGATATTTTAATGATGTGTGACTTTAGTTATCCAGAAATCCGTTATAACTTATTCTCTGCCAAAAGCAAAGTAGCTAATAACTTCTTGACTTTCCTTAGTGATAATTTCATCTTCCAAAAGGTAGAGGAACCCACAAGGGATAATTTTGCTCTGGGTATGATTCTCAGTAATAAGGCACTAGTTGCTGATATGTAATGATAGAAACCCTGAGAGGAAGTGACCACCTTTCTAGAATTTGAATGGTGTGTAGTCTACACATGTACCTTGCAATACCAAATTAAAATGTAATTGGGAAATATTTCACAAAATAAAAATTCAGTAGAACATAGTTAATGTTAATATGTGGTTTTCAAAGTCAATGGGCAGCCCATAGGGAACCTTATGTACAATCTAGTGGCCCCTTTCTTTATTTGAGTTTGATTCAACTGGTCTACATTTCCCCTATGTTTTGAGAAAGCAGATTTTAAAGGATTCAGAGAAAAAGATGGTAGGATCCCATGGAGTAAGATGCTTCTGGGGAAGTCAGCCCAGAAGGAAGGGATAGGAGATGTCAAGAATGAAATTCTGAAGATACAAAGGGAAACAATTTCACTATGGAGAGAAAATGAGATTTGTCTGAAGAGACCAGTGTGTCTTGACAGGAAACTTACCAACTGACTTAGACTTTAAGAAGAAATGTATGGAAGTTGGAAGCAAGATCCCATAACAGAGAAAGAATATGAATGTGACATGGTTCTATAAAAATAAGTGATAGGAATGCTAAACCTCAGAATGAATTGAGACTGATAAGGAAAATGAAGGACAATAAAAGGTTTTGGATTTTTTAGCTATATTTGGAGAAAAAGGATAAACATTTGCTTGCTGTGGATGGAGTGATAAGAATGAACAAGAAAAAAAGGCAGACTTGCTTAATTCCAATCTTCCTTTTATTTTCTCTGCCAAGGAGAATGATCTTTGCCCTGGAAATGACAGAACAAAAATGACTAACAGGTTGTTTATATCTAAGATAACTAAGAAGATAGTAAGAGACAACGCCTAGCTGTCCTTCATGAATACTAGTCATGTGGCCCAGATGAACAACATTCTTGGGTACTGATGCAAGTGGCAGATGTGAATGGGTCAAGCTACTTAGCAATTATTTGAACGGTCATGGAAAACAGGAAGGGGACCATCAGATTAGAGAAGGACAAGTGTCCTAATTTTTTTAAAAAAGGGACAAGAACAGAGTCTGCAAACTATAAGCTGGTGAGCTTCACTTGGATTCCTGGGGAAATTCTAGAACACATAATTAAAGAGGTGGTTGGTGAACATCTTGAAAGGCAAATAGTGGTTACAAAGAGCCAGCATCATGGCTTTATCAAGGATAGGTCATGCCAGACTAACCCCATTTCCTTTTTTGACAGGATTACTAAACTAATAGGTGAAGGTCATATTTGGATATAGTTTACCTAGATTTTAGTAAGGTTTTTAATAAAGTATCTCGTGCTATTTTGTAGAGAAGATGGAGAGATATGGATCAGACAATAATACAATCAGATGAAATCAGTGTACTAGCATTTATTAAGTACCTCCTAGGTGGCAAGCACTGTGCTAAGCACTGGGGATGCAAAAGAAAGGCAAAAAACAGGCCCTGCCCTCCTGGAGCTCATAGTCTAATGGAGGAGACAACATGCAAACAATTATGCACAAACAAGGTGTATATAAGATAAATTGGGGATAGTTTCAGATGGAAGGCATTAAGATTAAGGACTAGGAAAAGATTCTTTCAGAAGGTGGGACTTTAGCTGAGATTTGAAGGAAGCCAGAGGATCTGGGAATAGGAGATAAGAAGGGAGAGAGTTCCAGGCATTGAAGACAGCCAGTGAAAACTCGCTCTTGGAGTCAGGAGGTGGAGTGATCAAACAGGTAGAAGGAGAACCAGGAGATAACAGGGTCGAAAAACCTAGAGAGAATAGAATGTCAGGGAGCAGAGAGTGGTCAATAATATCAAAGCCTGCAGAGAGCTCAAAACTAATGAGCACTGAGAAAAGGCCACTAGATTTGACAATTTAGGGATCATTGGTTACTTCAGCTTTAGCAGTGTTTGATGGCAGTATTCAAAGAGGAGTTGTTAATGTCTCGATATCAGTATGGCAGGAGGTTCATGGTACAGAGCCTTTTAGACTCATGCTTGGCTCTGTGCTGTTGAACATTTTTATCAGTGATATAGATATAGGCCTAGGTGGTATGCTCATCAAATTTGCAGATGACACAGGGCTGGAAGGAATAACTAACATACTGGATAGCCATCAGGATCCCCAAAACTTTTGACAGGCTAAGATAGAATCTAATAAGATGAAATCCAATAAGGATAAGTGTAAAGTTTCACACTTGGGTACAAAAAAGTCAACTTTGCCAGTATAAGATAGGGGATGCCTGTTTAGGCAGCAGTTCTGGAAAAGATTTAGTAGGGTTCAGTTGATTACAAATTTAATATAAAGCAGCAATCTCATGTAGCAGCAGAAAAGCTAATGTGTTCCAGGGTTGCATTGTGAGAGGTGCAGTTGCCAGAAATAGAGAGGTCATCTTCTGTATTTTGCCCTTGTCTTGGTCTCATCAGGACTATTGTGTTTAGTTTTGGGAGGAAGGACATTGATAACCTTGAAAGTGTCCAGAAGAGAGCAGTCAGGGTGGTGAAGGAGCTTGAGTCCACATCATATGAGGACTGGTTGAGGTCACTAGGAAACAGGTTAGCTGTGTTTAGTTATTTGAAAGTCTCTTATGTGGAGGGCAGATTAAACTTTTTTTTTTTTTGCTGCAGGGGTCAGAACTAGAAGCAGTGAGTGGAAATCACAAAAGGGACAATTTGAATTTAGTTTTGATATCTGGAAAAAAACCAAAAAACTAACATCTTGACAATTTGAGCTATTCAAAAGTGAAATTAGTTGCCTTAAGAGGTAGTGAGTTTACCCTCTTTGGGGGTCTTCAAGCAGAATCTGGATGAGCACTTGTTAGGTTTGGTATATGGGCATGACAGTGGGCACAAAGGTCCCTCCCAATTCTCAAATTCTGTGAAATTACTTAACCTCTTTGAGCCTCTGTTTCCTCGTCTGTAAAATAAGGGGGCTGGACTCATTGATCTCTGATGTTTTTTCTGGCTCTGACATTTTCTGAATCTGTAATCCCCACAGCTGTCCTAGTATTCTGAAATGAAGAAACTGAGAAGAGAAAATGACTTACTCAAGGTCACAGCACCAGGTAATGGGAGGTACAGGATTTGAACACGATCCTGGCGTTTCTGATGCCTGCTTTTGGAACCACAACTTCACTTCCCTTCCTGTCCTCTAGAACACCTCTGTAGTGATGCATGGATCTCTTAGCTAAGTTGTACCCAATAATCTGTCTATTCTCACTCTTTCCCCTCTTTTGGCTGGGATTGTGTTTTCAGGTTTCCCTTGTTACTATTATTGTTCTCTTCCTTCTCCTTAAAATAATTGCAACTTTTCAGAACCTTACTTAATAATTACTGGCTCTGTGTTTCCAACTTTCAGAGGTCCTTTGGGAAAGTCTGTAGATACCTTTTGGTCTTTATAGTTCTTCTAGGTACAGCATCACTCACAAACATCCTATAGTGTCTTCTTACATATCCCTTCCAGGCATTTAATGAAGATATGCCCTGCTTCCCCCCTCCCCCCTCCAGACCAAACCTATCACTGATATACTTGGCTTCCCACTAAACGTGCCTTTGCTTCTAGACACATAACCATCTATCATTTTGCTGGCTCTCATATCTGACTTGTGGTCTCTTACCTTTTTGTAGTTCCCAGGGTGATGCTAAGATGACCATTGCATTAATCGTAGGAAGCAAGATGTCCCAAGATGCTATGTGTGGGTAGCCTTCTAAACTGCCATAGGCAGTCATGTTGCCTGTGCTAATGTCTTCAAAGTAACATCAAGAAAAGGCCCCTCAGTTTACGAGGGGAGTGGGGGCTTGAATTATTGAAAAAGTCTTAGTTCTATTTATCACTTTTGCTTCCAGATTTCTCCTCTCCTTAATAGAAGCAGCCTAATGATCTAGTACAGGAGTTCTTAACCTGGGGTCCATGGACCCCTAAGTGATTTATGAATAGATTTCCTGGAGTCTGTGGATTTTAAAAATTACTCTGATAACTATTTTAATTAAATTGGTTTCCTGTGTAATCCTAAGCATTTTATTTCATGTATTTAAAAACACTATTCTCAGAGGAGAACCACCGGTAAGTTTCACCAGATTGCCAAAGTGGTACATGATGTAAAATGAGGTTAAGAACCCCAGATCTAGTAGAAAAGACACAGGGAGTGGAGTTGAGAGGTCCTAGTTCTACTTCTGTCAATAATCATGTGAGCTTATTCAAGCCACCCCACCTATCTGCCTCAGTTTCTTCATCTGTAAAATGGGGATACCTGCTGTACTTCTCAGGATTGTTAGTATAAAAGGAGGTAATGTGCCTGGATATGGTTTGAAAAGTTAAGAGCACCATACAAATACAATGTATTATTATTCATTTTCTCTTTCAGTGGTGGGGAGGGGGACTGAAGGTAAAGGAGAATTTTTAAGGGATTATTACGTCCTTATAGTTTTGAAAATTACTTGCTCTTATGTTCTCTTTCTGCTCCACTGTTACGTTTTGATAACAGCACACCTTCATTGCCTAACACAGTACTTTGCAAAATATGATAGGAGTTTGACGTTTGTTGAATGAATGAATTTATATAGTGCTATGGTTTACTTAATTTCCTTTGTCTGCTTGGCAGGGCTACCCTTTCAAACATTTTGTTTTGTATTTGTTTGCACTTTGCTTAAAGTGACTAGATTTTGAATATAGTAATGTAAGACATGGATGAAGGTGATTAGACTTTTTCCAAAGGCAGAGATAGAATGCAAGAAAAGTTATTGTCTCAATGACTAGCATCATCCCTCTCAAACTTCTTTGCATTTAAGAACTTTCTATTTATTTGTATTTATTCTCTTTATAGTTATCCTGTATATACTTATACTTCCTTATATTTAACTACTTTCTATTTATTTGTATTTATTATCTTCATATTCTGTATAGCCTGTATATACTTACATCCATTAAGCTGTGTTTATTCTTTTTGTATTTATTCTGCATATACTTGAAGCTTTAATAATTTAAAACCACACTCAGACTTTTGGGACACCCTGTGTATGTCCTTGTCTCTTTGTAAACAAGAATTGTTTAATTCCTTGTATTTGTATCCTGGGCACCTAGCAAAGTGCCTGGCTCATAGTGTTGTTGCTCAGTCATTTTTCAGTCATGTCTCACTCTTCATGACCCAATTTAGAGTTTTCTTGGCAGATACTAGAGTGTTTTGCCATTTCCTTCTCCAGCTCATTACAGATGAGGAAACTGAGGCAAATAAGGTTAAGTTGCTTGCTCAGGATCACACAGCTAGTAGGTGTCTGAGGCCAGATTTGAACTCAGAAAGATGAATCTTCCAGCCTTCGGGCCTGGTGCTCTATTCACTGCACCACCTAATTGCCCTATGTTCCCTTATGCCTTATATTATATAATCCCCATGCTCTTTATTATTATGGCACATAGTAGGTATATATTAAATACTAGAATGATCATCTGGACTATTGGAATTAGATGTTGGGTGGGAGCAGTGCAGAGCCTGGAGAAGACAATCAGGAGAAGCAAATAGGATCAGCTTCCTTGATTATAGATTTAGAAGTTAAAGGGAACTTCAAAGACCATTTAGTCTAGCCCTCTCATTTTACAATTGAGGAAATTGAATCCTAGGTTAAATGATTTACCCAAGCTCACACAGCTAACCCCCACTGAAGGTGGGATTTGAATTCAGGTCCTCTGACTCCACCAGAGCCTGTATTCTTATCATGATACCCCACTGCCATCTTGAAGACATTGATTTTCTCACCTTTGTATTTGTACTCCCAGCTTCTAGAATTGTGCCTGGCACTTAGTAGGTGCTTAATAAATCTTGATTGATTGAGTTGAAACTCCTTTGCAAGGTGAAAATAGAGAGTATGAAAATGGTAGCTTTTTAAAAATTTTCCATGTGTCAAATCACACAACCCGATACAGAATAGCTGTAGAGAAAAGGTAGATAAGCGTGTGCTCCTTTTTTTCCCAACACTGGAATTGTGAAGAGGTTCCATTGCATGTCATGTTGACAGGGCTTATCAGGAAAGGAAAAGAGAGAGATGAAGAGAAGGGGAAGCAGGACCCAGTGAGGAGGACAAACAACCTCATTGAGGGAAATGGGAACATTGGGGATCTTCAAGAGAAACAAGGAATATTAAAAATTGTTTTCATAATTGGGGAAAAATAAAATATTATGTCTCCAAAAAATAGGCATAGTGAATCAGAGAGAGAGACAGACAGAGGGACAGATAATAGGGAGCCAATATTTAGCGGAGTGATATTCCTAAAGTACAAGTTTGATCATGTTTATCCCCCCCCTCCATCCCTCCACTCAATAAATTCTAGTGGCTCCCTGTCTACTCCAGGATCAGATATCCTCTGTGTGGCATTCAAAGCCCTTCATGAGCCACCTCTCTCCCCAACTTTGCAATCCTCTTATACCCTACCACATACTCTTCAATCCAGCGACACCG
Organism: Vombatus ursinus; assembly: GCF_900497805.2. Lineage (NCBI taxonomy): Eukaryota > Metazoa > Chordata > Mammalia > Diprotodontia > Vombatidae > Vombatus > Vombatus ursinus. The sequence goes on from NW_020954704.1 coordinate 2,229,011, forward strand.
GTCTCTTTGCCGTTCCACTAACACGACACTCCATCTTTTGACTGTGGGCATTTTCTGTGGCTGTTCCCCATGCCTGGAACGCTGTTCCTCCTCATGTCCACCTCCTGGCTGCCCTGGCTTCCTTCAAGTCCCACCTTCTACAGGAAGCCTTTCTTCATCTCCCTTCATTCTAGTGTCTTCCCTCTGGTGATTATTTCCAATTTATCATGCCTATGTCTTGTTTGTACATAGTTGTTTACGTGTTGCCTCCCCTATTAGACTGTGAGCTCCTTGAGAGCAGGGACTATTTTTTATCATTCTTTGTATCCCCAGCACTTTAGCACAATGCCTGGTACACAGTAGGCTCTTTTTTTATTTTATTTTTAATTTATGGAACCTGCTTAGTAGGTTTTTAATAAGTATTTATTGACTGACTGCCAGACTTCTGCTCAGTGTAAGATGTCGGAATTCTATAATAAATATCTCCTTGAACTTACTCTAAAAAAACAAAACAAAACACAAAACTCAAAACTAGGAAGCTGAGCTTTACACTCCATGGGACTTTCTCCTTAGTGTAGTTGAATTAGTGTAGCTTTTTGAGGGATGACTAGATCCCAGCACAAGAGGGCAAGGGGGCAGAGTATACTCCTTGCCTCTCTGTCCATCTTGAGCTCTTTGTCCATCTTGACTCATTTGCCTGATTGATGATCCTTCTGAGAGAGAGTCTTCCTACAGTATAGCCCAGCCTGGGGGCCTTAACTTGCTAGACTGTAAGCCCCACGAGGGCAGGGATGATGCTTTACACTTAATAAATACTTCATAGAATTGAACTGATAGTGTCTTATCTAAACTTTGTATCTTCCCCCAGCGCCTAGTACAGTGCTCTGCACAAAGTAGCTGTTTAATAAATGTTGTTTGAATTAAACTGACCACATTTCTTTCCTTACTTCCTAATAGAAATCCATTTCTTAAAAAATTTTATATTTTAGCAAAGCATACCCAGCATAGTGTATTTAAAATTCCTTGAAAGATGCAGTAAGAGACATAACTGTTAGAAAACTGTCAGATAGCTATCAAGTGAGGTATAAAACAGGGATATGTATGTTCACCAAAGGTGTTTGCCACTGCCATGGAGGATGGATGTTGGGCTCAGTCCAGGTGGAAGAGGCATTGAGGTCCTCCAGATGCTACTGTTTGGATTGTACTATTTACGTCAAACACCAAAATATTGCAAAGCTTCTTGTATGAGATCCATAATCGCTAAAAAAAAATTTGGTCTTACTACTCATACAGGAAAAATCAAATGAATGAAGTAGGTCTATTGTCCTGATGGTCATACTCTGTTGGGTCAACTGCCCATAGAGCTGGACAAATTTTCCACATGAAAAACGAACTGGACCCAGAAATGAATAGAAAGAGGTAAATTGCATTTGAGATTATATAGTACTTTTAACAAGCCCATGCTTCCCCCTGAAACAAAGGATGGCCTTAATACCAATATTGGCAGCTAGGTTAGCTTGGAGTCAGAAAGACCTGAGTTCAAATCCAATCTCAGATACTTACTAGCTGGGTGACCCTGGGCAAGCCACTTGACCCTATTTATCTTAGTTTCCTCCTACCTCCCAAGGTGGTTGTGAGGATTAAATGAGATAATATTTGTAAAGCACTTAGCATAGTGTCTGGCACATAATAGGTGCTTAATAAATACCTATTTAATTTTTTTCCTTTCCCCTCCAATATTGTGCTGATACTACATGACTGATTTGCACTTCCAATTTAGTTGGTGAAACAAGATGTAAGTAACATATGACAATTCTTCAAGAGGTGTCATGAGGCAACATGTAATTGAATCCCAATGACTAGTTTGGACAGTGAGGGCTGTAGGAATTCAGAAGAGGAAAAAGTGATTGAGAATTGAGGTAGATGAAGAGTTAATGAAGGATATATAGGACTTGTAGATGAGTTGTATGGTGGGGAAGGCATTCTAGATAGGAGTAACCATGGAAAACAAAGCTATGTAGGTAGAAATAAGCCTGCTATGCTTAAGAGATCATGAGTGTCTTGGGGTACAGTTAAGTAGGTTGGGGTGGATCATATAAAGAAGAGAATAAAGCTGAATAGCTCTTTACAAAAGCTGACATGAACATCTAGTCCTTTTAGGTTTGTAAAGCTCTTTATATAATTAGCTTATTAGATCCTCAGTGCAACTCTATGAGGTAGATACTATAGTCTTTGTCTTTTAAGTTATCCAAGATTTAAACCTAAGTCTCTCCTTTCTCCAGGCCCTGTGCTCTTTTTTCTACTGTAGTCAATCAGTCAGTAAACATTTATTAAGTACCTACTATGTGGCAGGCACTGTGCTAAATGCTGGGTGTCCAAAAAGAGACAGGTGATAGTCCTTATCCTTAAAGAACTCACAATCTAATGGGGGAGACATTACATATCTCTCATAGTAATAGAATTGACCACTCAGATATAAAACTTTGATTTCTGTGTCTGTAATGCACTTACCATGTAATAGTGTATGTTTTAGCTATTGATGTTGGTCTTACCCTTCCTCTAGATTATGAGCTTTTTGAGGGCGTCCTTGTCTTACTTAAATGTTGTATATCTCCTAGTGCTATGCAGTGTTGTGTATACAGTAGGTTCTTAATAAATGTTAAGTTTTATTGTAGTTGTATCTCTATAGGCTTTTATTTTGTTTATCCCACCTGACATCCATTTTGGACCACACTCACCTTGAGGTTCAGTCCCATTGAATTGATCCAAAGCCTGGCTCAAATCCCAGGTTTAATTAGTTGGTTTGAATCGTCAAGATATTTTCCTGGGTATGTGTAGAGCCTGAGTGGTGAATTTACCTTCCTTAGGTCCTTCCTTCTCTGGTTTGATGCTGTCCTAATGCATGTAATGGGCCCTTTGTTTTCTTTGTCAGAAGGAATGTTAATTATTTTCAGCAGTCTAATTACTCAGTAATGAGAGACTGTACTGAGATAACATCCACTTTAATTACTCTTGCCTAAGTGCTACCTTCAGCCATATTTTGAGCAGGTCATTGAGACCAGGTGCCTGCCCAGTGGATGGGACTCCCCAAGGAGAGAAACTAGGCTGGGCGCCAGAACTGCATGGTTATTAAATGTTGTCTTGGTCAAGGATGCACCCAGCTTTTGCTGGCTTTTGGCATCCTTGAAATTAAGGACGATCGGGGCAACTAGGTGGTGCAGTGGATAGAGCACCAGCTCTAAAGTCAGGAGGACCCCAGTACAAATCTGGCCTCAGACCAAACACTTGACACTTACTAACTGTGTGACCCTGGGCAAGTCACTTAACCTCAATTGCCTAAGGAAAAAAAAAAGAAATTAAGGATGGTCAACAGAATTAAATCCTATCAGACAGCAAGAAATGATAGGCCTTAAAGCCCCTCAGTACCACCTCTTTCTTGATTCATTCTCTATTCTTTTTCTCTCATCCACAGGTACTTTGGCCATTGACCTTCACTCTAATATCTATATCTTGCCTTTCCATGTTTTTTTTCTTTTTTTAATTAAAAAGATTAATACTTTTGAGGAACCCCTCTATGACTTAGTAGATAAGCCCTAAGGAGTTGCCTAGGGCTTATAGAGGTTAAGTGATTTGTGCAGGGTACCAGAGCTGCTATCTGAAATTTGTATGAACTCAGGTTTTCCTGACCCCAAGTACTGTACCCTATCTATTAACACAACACTGCCTTCCTTATTAATCATTCAAATAAAACAAATAAATAAAAAATTAAATAAAATTCTAAATGAGTTGTTTATAATTTGTTAAAGTAGATCAACTTGAATAAAATAATCGATAATATATTATTCACTTTTGTGTACCTTTTTCTTTTGTGTATCAGATTTTGTTGTTGTTTTTTTTTAAATATAGTCCCAGTCAACATGTGTGGTGTTGTGATTCTACTTCTTTTGCTTGGCATTACTTTCCAAAAGCCTTTATTTCTTTACATTCTTTGCATTTGTTATTTCTTATGGTTCAACAACATCCCATTACACTAATATACCGTTATATTATGTAATATAACATTATTCAATCATCCCCCAACTGTCAACTGTATAGGTTGTTTCCAGTTTTTCCATTATTGCAAATACAGCTGTTGCAAGTATTTTTGGACAGAAAGTTTTTTTTTCCTCTTTTCTTCTTTTGAATAACATCCTGAAGCTGTAGCCCTAGTAATGGGATCACTGGGTCAAAAGGAACGATCAGTCTGGTCATTACAAAATGGACGTACCAGTTCACAGTCCTGCCATCCCAAATATAATGTACCTGTTTCCCTAATGCCGTATTGGCATTGGATTTTACTTTTTATTTTCCATTTTTCCTCAATTTGATGAGTGAAAAGTAGTGTCTCAAAGTTATTTTAATTTGCATTTTTTAGAGTTTGAGTTTTAGAGGGTTTTTTCCAGGTAATATTTTCATTTTCTTTGCAAAAGTAGTCTTTCACCCTTTAATCCCTGGGGAATGGATACTTTCTAGTGTTCTAATGTCAAGATTCTCCTTGCAGGAGCCCCTTCATGGACTAGTGGCAGTGACAGAACCTTCTGCTTCAGTTATGGGTAACCTTTGGAAAGTGTACCTGCTGATGCCCTAAATGCATACTATGTTAGGAAGGCTGGAGTGGACTTGAGTTGTCTCTTGGACATAGGATTATAGAAAGGATCTTATAAGTCGTTTAGTCCTAGCTTCTCTGTTTATATATGAAGAAAATGAGACCCACAGAGGGTAAATGATTTGCCCAAGAATACACAGCTAGTAAGTAGCAGAGCCAGCTTCAAACCCAAGTCCTTCTGACTCCAGATGCTGAGCTCCCAATTGAGAATATAAGACTGTTTCATTTTTGTCTTTGTATTATTGGAAGCTAGCCTAGTGTCTGAAATATCGTAGTCATTTAATAATAAATGTTTGTTGGCTGATAGATTCCTTCCTTCCTCTATATCACACTTATTTCATACACATTTGTTACTGTATGAATCTACGGTCAAGTGTAAATACAGTTGATCTCTAAAAAATCTCTTCCATTCCTACCATAGGCCATTAGTTCCTATCCACCGCTCTTCCTATTACTTTTATATTACCTTGACTCCCATGGTATATATAGCCAATGAGTAGGACTTAGGGATTACTATCAGCAACTAGTAGCCAAGGTCCATTGAGAACCCCATTCCTTCTTGTGACCCTTTAACCATACATCTTTCTCCATACAGGAGGCATGCCCTTTCTGTGCCTGCAGATTATATTTGGCCATCTCAAAAGTACCAGCTTTGCTGTTTTGCCTGTGGCACACACTGAATTGTCTAAGCCTGAAGACTGGAAAGAGGAAGGGCAGAGGTATCTTTGAGGTAGTGTTGGGGTCAATTTCCAAGGGAAAGAGAATGGAGAAAAAAGTTTGGGTGACATGTTTGGTTGTTACCTTCTGGGTAATACTTGTCTTTTCTGTGATGCACTGAAGGTGTGTGGCCCTAGGCAAGTCACTTTACCCCTTTTCAGCCTCAGCTTCCTCATCTGTAAAATGGGCTAATAATAGCACCCACTTTAAGACAGTTATTGTGAGGATAAAATAAAATAATGCGTATTAATAAAGCACTTTAAAAACCTCAAAGCAGTATATAAATGTCAGCCATTTTTTTTTTTGTCACTTGCATATCATGTTGCTTTTGACTCTTTTCGTGGCCTCCAGTTGCCTGCTACATTTTTGGAGAAGGTTCATAGTGTTTGGATGTCAGCAGTAACCAGAGAATTGTCAAGTTGGGAGGCACCTTCACAACACAGGCACAAATTAGTTTGCTAGAAGGCTTTCAGTGTGTAAGAACCCATTGTCTCCTGAGGAAGCCCATTTCACTTTTGGACAGCTATAATCACCGTGAGGGGTGCTAGGTGATGCGATGGATAGAATGCCTGGAGTCAGGAAGACCTGAGTTCAAATCCTCAGACTCTTACTGGCTGTGTGACCCTGGGCAAGTCACTTAACCCTGTTTGCCTCAGTTTCCTCGTCTGCCAAATGAGCTGGCGAAGGAAATGGCGCTCCAGTATCCTTGCCAAGAAAACCCCAAATGGGGTGACAAAGAGTCTGACACAACTGAAATGACTGAAGAACAACAACAACAATGTTGTTTGCTTAACACAAGCTGAAATGGGTTTCTTTGCATCTTCCATTCATTGCTCTGAGTTCTGCCCTCTGGGGCCAAGAGGAACATCCCAAATTTCCCTCCCAACATGACAGCCGTTCATTCTTGACATGTCTGTCTTGTTTCCCATCAAGTCATCTTACCTCCAGGATAAACATTTCCAGTTCCTCCAATGGCTTCTCGTATGTTAAGGTGTCTAGACCCCTGACCATTCTCCTGGTCATCCCCCTCTGGATGTGTTTCAGCTTGTCAATATCCTTTCTAAAATTTGAGACCCAGAAATTTAACATGATACTCCACGTGTGACCTAACCAGGTCAGAGTTGTTGCTGTTATTGTTCAGTCATTTCAGTCGTGTCTAACTCTGTGACCCCATTTGGGGTTTTCTTGACAAAGATACTGGAGTGGTTTGCCATTTCCTTCTCTAGCTCATTTTATAGATGAGGAACCGAGGCAAACAGGGTGAAATGATTTTCACAGAGTCACACAGCTAGTGTCCAAGGTCAGATTTGAACTGGGAAGATGAGTCTGAGTTCTCCCTGGGTCTGGGTCCTGCATGCTATCCACTGCACTGCCTAGCTATCCCTGACCATATAAGAATGCAGCTGTACTTACTGCCTGTCCCTTACTAGATACATTTTGCTTCTCTTAATGTTGCCTAGGACTATATTCATTTGGCTACTGTACCACACTCATTTTTAGTTTGTCTGCTAAAAACTCCAGATCTTTTTCATAAAAAGTTGTAACTTTATCTAGCTATACCTCCCCCATGCTCTAGTCTTAAGGATGATTTTCTTAAACCTAGTTTCAGAACTTCACATTTATATGAAATTTAATCTCTTTCAGTTTGATCCCTTGTTCCAGATTGCTGAACCCTTTCCAAATCTTGACTTTGTCATGTAGAATGTTAGCCATCCCTTCTGACTTTGCATCATCTGCAAAATTTAAAAAGCATATCATTTGTCTACTTGTCTGAGTCAAGACTTTTTAACCTGGGTCCATGACCTTGTTTGTTTGTTTTTTTAATTGTGATAACTGTATTTCAAGATAATTGGTTTCCTTTGCAATCTTTTGTATATTTTATTAGATACATTTAAAAACATTGTTCTGAGAATGGGTCTATCGGCTTCACCAAATTGCTGCAGGGGTCCCTGGCATAGACCTGGGTAGAAATATGAAACAGCCCGGGGTCAAGCAGAAGTGCATGGCTGACACATTCCACTAGTGACCACCCTCTAAATTTACAGCAGCTTGTTAATGACTACTCTTTGAATCTGGTCAATCAACTAGCTCTGAATCCACTTAATCAAACTGTCGTCTAGCCCACATCCTGTCCTTTGTCAGATGTTTTGTTGAAATTTAGGTATACTAGATTTCCAGCAGCCCTCTCCCTTCTCTATAAACCCGGAGATCCTGTCAAAAAGGAAACTGAGATGAGTTTGGCACAACCCGTTCTCTGATAAAGTCCTGCTGCTCCTAGTGATTGCCATTTCTCTTTTTTGAAATGTTCACAAACCATCTTATTTAATATTTAATAATGTATTCTAAAATGTTTACTCAGGGTTGAGGTCAAGCTCAAAAGCCTGTAATTTGCAAACTTCTTGCCCAGTTTTGAAAACCAGGCAAGATTTGCCTGTGCCCAGTCCTACAGCAGCCCTCCTGTCTTCCATGGTCTTTTAGAAAGGACTGATGGCAGCTCAGCTATCATATATGCCAGCTGTTCGCATATCGAAGGATATCATTATTCTGGGACATTACTTTATTTCAGTTCAGCACGCAGTTAAGTACCTACTGAGGGCAAAGTACTATGCTAGGATTTGCTGATACAGAGACAGAACTGAAATGGGCCCTTCCCCTCAAAGGCCCCTTCCCTACTAGTGAGGAGGCCTAATTCTGTTTGGCCTCAGAGGGCAGAGCTAGGAATAGTGAGTGGAGTTTTCAGAGAGACAAATTTCAGCTTAGGGAAAGGAAAAGCTACCTAACAAGTTGTTGTTATTGTTGTTTAGTCTTTTTCAGTATCCAGTCGCTCTTGGGGCTTTCTTGGCAAATATACTAGAGTGGTTTGCCATTTCCTTCTCCAGCTTGTTTAACAGATGTGGAAATTGAGGCAAACAGGGTTAAATGACTTGTCAATGATCACACAGCTCGTAAGTGGCTGAAGTGGGATTTGAACTTAGATCTTCCTGACTCCAAGCCTGTCTTTCTATCCACTTTACTATCTAGCTGCCCACCTAAGTAGAACTCTATAAAGTGGAACTGATTGCTTTGAGAGATAGTAGTTTCCCTTCCCTCCTCCCACTTTCCCTCCAGAAGTCTTAAAGCTAAGTTAAGGGATATTGGGGATGTTGGAGAGGTGTGTTGTGCTAAATGACTTCTAAGGGCCATTCCAACTCTGACATCCTGTGATAGGATAAACCAGGTGAGGGGGAAAATCAGGACTTGAAGTAGAAGAGAGAGAGGCTAGCCAGGTAAGTAAGAGAAGCAGTCAGTTGCAAGAAATTTCATGGAGATGGAATCCATAGAAATTGGCAATTAACTGAGGAGAGAAAATAGTATAATGGGGAAAGTACTAGATTTGGAATCAGGGACTCTGGGTTAAATTCTAGCTTTGCTACTTACGACCTGTAGGGACTTAGGTAATTCACAACCTGTCTGGGGCTCAGTTTCCTCATCTGAAAAATGAGTAACTGAGTAGATATACACAGTCCTTACAATTCTAAATCTATAATGCTGTTGTTTGGTAGTTTTCACTACAGACTCTATGGTTTTCTTGCAAAGATATTGGAATGGTTTGCCATTTCCTACTCCAGCTTGTTTTACCGGTGAGGAAATGGAAGCAAACAGGATTAAGTAACTTATCCAGGGTCACACAGCTTGTTTCTAAGGCCAGATTTGAACTCAGGAAGACAAGTCTGAGTCTTCCTGACTCCAGGTCCAGCACTCTACCTGCTGCACTAACTACCCCAAAATCTATAATACCATTGTGGAATATGGATGGTGAGGTAAGAGAAACATCAGAGATGAACTCTGAGATTATGAATCTGTGTAACTGGAGAGATTGTGGGACCCTCAAACCGTAGGATGTTTGTACTATTGGAGGCAGCGAGGGGTTCTCTTACTGTCTCCACGCTTATCTTGGGTTGAAACTCTGTATTAAACATTTTTGTTCTATTCTTCCCAGTCCAAAGGTCATTCTTCTTGGCAGAGAAAACAAGCAAAATAATACATGAGTGGCTCTAGATTCCCTCAGTTGTCTATTCTTTTTCCATCTACCTGAGTTTCTTCCCATCTATCCCTCCTTTATCTTCCTCTTTCCCCCAGCATAATTTAAAATCGTTATTTTTCTTATCCTTCACACTCATTACTAGCCAGGCTACTCTTTCATATTCAGCGTTAATTACCTATTCTTGTTTCCATGTTCTCTTAATATCTTTTAAAAATCAAAGTTAGTTGATGATGTCTCCGCTCAACCACACATATTTTTCTAGATAGCTTCACCTGTCCCTTTTCTTGTTCATTTCTTTTTTATCTTTAGAATTTTGTTCTTAATAGTTTTCCACCTCTCTGACTTCTCCTAAAGAGTATTAGACCACAAGTCAGACCAATCTTCAGCTGCCAGTTAAATGAAGCACATTAAAATGTCAGAATATACTTGCTGCTGAAATCCAGAACTACCAGTGGAAAAAAAAAATATTTATAGCTCCTGAGGGGAGTATGGAGTCATCGATGGTGTTGGTGGTAGTGGAGGGAGGCCTACCAATCAGGGAGACCTGCACGTCAACAGTAACTGGCTGCAACTATCATATTAGGGTCTGAGCCATCTTCCCAAAAATCTAACATTTCTAACCCCCAGTTCCTCCATTCTGTAGGCTTCACAGGGGGCCAAGCCATTTGTTTTTATAGACTCAAACTGGATTGGACTATAGAGATGATCTAATCCAACGTCCTTATTTTACAGATAAGGAAACTGAGGCTCAGAGGGGTTAAGATAGTGGCCGAAGGTCATACAAAATTATTGGCAAAGCTGGGACCTGAATCTGTCTCCTTGACTCCAAATTAAATGCTCTTTTCACTATATCATAATTCTTCTTTCCCCCCACCCCATAACAGCTGAGATGAATAGTGGAATCTTTAGACATTGCACACACAAGCCAGAAGCAGACCAGCTTCTGCCAAGTCAGGAAATGAAGCCTTAGAAATAAGGTTCTAAGTAAGCAAAGTTAATTAGCAAGCCTTTGTATAGAAATGCCAAATGCTGTAAAAGCTCTTGCAATAGGATTGCCCAAGGGGTAAGAAACCTCCTGGTTAACTTGGCCTTATGGCCCTCAAAGTCTAGCCAATGGTAGGTAGCCACACTCTAGGAAGCCTACTGTAGTGAACAGCTCTGTGCTAACTCCTAGCATGTTACCCCTGCCCTTTCACCTGTGATAGTAAGACTATGATAGAACTTTTGGCATTACTTCTGAGGATACCAGGGGTCTAAGTAGATTCGTTAGATAGCCCAGAAGGGCTTGTGGCTCTGAGTGGGAAGACAGCTTAGAGAGATTTCTTATCATCTTACTGTGTTGTGTGCTAGAGGAGAATTAGTGCAAAAACAATCAGCCCACCACCTTTTCCTTTCCAGCAGAGTTAGCACCAGAACTGGGAAAAGCAGCCAAGCCCTGTCTCACATGAAAAGGATGATCAGGACAGCTCAGCTGCTGCCTAATGGACTCTCTGCATAAGAGATTATTGACGAAGAACAGGTGAAATGTCTCTTTACAGTAACACATGCCTTGCTTTCCCGGTGGACAGCCAGAGAGCTAATTAGGGAACACGACAGCTGTCCAGCCTTTCAGTGGAGGATCAACAATGTACCACCTCCTGAGTGCCAAAGGACCGGGATGGAAGTAGGAGAAAAAGAGGGAGTGGAGTTAAGGGGCCATAATCCAAGGGGCTGATTTATTTCCCAAAGGGGACATTTGGGTTTGTCATGTTTTGCAGAATGGAGGAAGGGGAAGAGAAAGGGGAGGTGTGGATTGATGAGAGTGCAGGATGACAAAGCAAGGAAGTTGGGAGACTAAAGGCAGGAAAAAGGAGGAGAGGTATTGAGGAGTTAGTGTCATCTTGGTTCTCAGACTAAAAAGCATATGGTAGAATGGAAGAGCCAGGTGTCTGAAGAATGGGGGGATGAGCAGTCAGCCAGGAAGGAGAATGATGAGGCAGAGTAGAGAGTCTGCTTCTCATTCCCTGCAGACCTTCCCTCCTCCAGCTAAGATCTCATAGGGCCCAACATTATACATTTGTATTTCCTCTTATCATGCCACCAGAAGGGACCAACAGGAACAGAGACACTGTGCCCCTAGTGAAAAATGTATTTTTAGCTGGACCTGTCCAATCTTAGCTTTTGTTAGTTATAAAATACATGCAGCACTTTTTTTTTGTAATACAGAACTGAAAACAACATAGTATTCCATCAATTAGGGAATAGCTGAATAAATTGTGGCATGTGAATGTAATGGAATATTATTATGCAGTTAGAAATGTAGATGAATATAAGGCATTAGGGAAGACTTGTATGAACTGATGCAGAGTGAAGTAAACAGATCCAGAAAAACAGTATGCACAATGACTACAATAATGTAAATGAAGAGAACACCAAAAAGAAGCCAGACTGAGTGATTTTAATGATGGGCTTTGGTCCTGAAGAACAGATGAAATGTATCTTCCTTTTCAGCAGAGAGGTAAGGGGGGGATATAAGTTGCATACACTGTCAGATGCATTTGCTGTATTGGTAGCTTTTGTTTCATTGTTTCTATTAAAAGAGAGGATATGATTCTTAGGGTGACATGGAGGGAAAGATCCAGAAGTGACATGTAAAAATAAAAGACATCAACAATTTTTATCTTTAAAAATTTGTTTGTATTCAGGACCAACCTTACAGAAGACCAAATAGAAGTAATTGCTCTGGGCCTTGTGGGGAGAGATACTGAGGGATTTTATAGTAAGGATGGAGTTAATAATATCACCAACCTCCCAGAATTGTTGTGAGGATCGAAGCAGTTAACTTCATAAACCTTAAAGTGCTATATAAATGCCAGCTATTATTATAAAAAAGTGTTTTTAATGGAACTTAATGCATTCCTACCTTTTGTAAGTTATAAAATTTGTTTGTGCAACACATTTTATTGTCATCGTTGTTGATGGTAGGGCTGAATCTGAAGTCAGAATCCTTGGGTTCAAATTCTGGTTCTGTTTACTTACGACCTGTGTGGCCTTGGGCAAAATCACTTTATTTCTCTGGGGCACAGTTTCTTTATCTACAAAATTAGGGTGTTGGTCAACATAGGCCAAGATCTTCTCCATTGTATACTTATCATCTGTGATCTCCTTTTACTCTGTGGCTGCCCAATTTTTGTTTTTGGGAAGAGGAAAAGGAGAGGAGGGGCAGTGTAAGCTTATTTCCAAAAGTCTTTCTAATAACTCCCTGGGTTTCTCAGTTCTCAGACCCTAGGGGCTTAGAGATAAATTTTTTTAGTTTTTAGTAATAGTTCAGATAATAAAGAATCAATTACATAGCTTAACTCACGATAGATAGTCCTAAGGGGAAGAGAAAGATAATAATCTTAGATCTCGAACTGGAAGAGCCTTCAGACGTCACCTAATACAAATCCCTCGTTTTACAGAGGAGGAAACTGAGTCCCAGTGAGATAAAGTGATTTGCCTGACATCACATAGGTAATAAACGTCAGAGACAGGATTTGAACTTAGGTGCTCTGACTCCTGAGCCAGTACTCATACTACAAGGATTGAGGCAGAAGAATTTCCCACCAGCAGTTGCTGATTAATAGGGAAATGATTTTGTCATGTGTGATAATTATTTACTCAATATGCAAGCATGTTATAATAATTAAGAGAGTGATCGTTTATTATTTCCTTAACCTAAATCTGAGGTCAGCACTTCATTCAGGCATGAGCTATGTCATTATGCCAGAGAATCTTTACAACCAAAGAAACCATGAGAAAACATATCCTTTTATACCTGCTTTGACCTTGCTTCTTGACCTTACTCCTTTCATGCCTTCTTTCACCTTTTCATACAGTTAGAAAGTATTCAAAAAATTGGATTAGAGAAGCCTGATTGTGCTTCCTTTGTCTTCCTGCTTTGCTCTTATAAGCAAAGAAAGTACTAAACCATCATAGATTGACATTTATTGATTATCTACAGTATATGTAGGAGCAGTTAGATGGCGCAGTGGATAGAGAGAGTGTGGGCCTGGTGTCAGGAAAACTCATCTTCCTGAGTTCAAATCTGGCCTCACATACTTAGTAGCTATGTGACCATGGGCAAGTCACTTAACACTGTTTGCCACAGTTTCCTCATCTGTAAAATGAGCTGGAGAAGGAAATGGGAAACCACTATCTTTGCTGAGAAAACCCCAAATGGGGTCATGAAGAATAAGACACAACTGAAAAACAACTCAACAACAATGTATGTGGGGCTACTCTGTCCACCATGGAGTTTTGGAAACCTAGAAAAAATGCAATTTTAGGTCAAACTAATGATCCTACCAGCTCAGCATCTCTCCATCTCTCCCTGTCTGTCTCCCTCCCTCCTTCTCCTTCCCTATCATCCTCCCTTTTTCCCTCCCTCTCTTTCCCTTCTCTCTCTTTCTCTCTCTTCTCTCTATCTGTCTGTGTCTTGGAGTCTCTGAGAAATGCATTTTGTGGGAGATTCTGATGATTTTTCTCTATCATATTCTCTATTCATATATTCTACCTTGTTCTTTCTCCTGAGTTCTCCTTAACTGCCTCTCCAAACATTTATCTCCCCCCAACAGCATGTCAAATTCAACATGTCCAAAAGTGAGCTCATCTTTTCCCCCTAAAACCTGTCCTTCCTTCGAACTTCTCCACTTCTATTAATGGCACTGTGAATTTCTCAGTAACTTAGCCCCCCAAACATCAGGTCATCTTTGGCTCTTCCCCGTCTTTCACCTCCCACATCCGATTAGTTGCCGGGTCCTGTCAATTCTACTGTAGTAATATCTCTTGCAAAAGCTTTCTTCTTTCTGTTCACATGGCCACTCTTCTGTTTCAACCCCACATTATCTCTTCCCTAGATAGTTTTAAAATGAATATTTTATTGATACCTTTTTTACAATAATTTCTGACTATCCCACCCCCACCTCGTAACAAAGGAAAGCAGAATTAAACAAAACCAGACAATACTGCAACCATGCCTATGGTACAACCATATGTACCTTTCAGTACCCCCAAACCCCCACATTTCCTCGTCTCTTCTTTGGTTACTTAGGCATTTGTCATAGTTTCCTAATTTGTGTTCCCAAAGCCAATCCCTTCCTTATCCAGGCCATCTTTCTTACAATTTCTGGATTAATTTTCCTACAGGGAGGAGCCCTGAATATTTCTAATTTTTCCTTAGTACTTGGATGATGGAGCTATCATCCAAAAATTTTAAATCATCTCTAGCATGTTTGTTTGCATTGGAGGGTAATGAATTCTATGGAATAGAATAATAACTGGCATTTCTAGAGCCCTTCAGGGTTTGCAAAGTGCTTTATATACATGATCTCATTTGAGATTCAAAATAGCCCTGTAAGATAGTAGGTATTATCATCATCACAATGTTACTATTAATAATACCTATGTAATAATACTCAAGTATTATTACATTAGTGTAAGAGGTGGAATTCAAATTCAGTTCTTCTTGAGGTGGTGCAGTATGTAGAGAGCATTGGGTTTGGAATCAGGAAGACCTGAGTCCAAATCCAACTTCAGATACTTTCTGGCTGTCTCTGCCTTAGTTTCCTCAACTGTAAAATGGGAATAATACTAGTACCTACATTAAAGGTTGTTGTGAGGATCAAATGAGATAATATTTGTAAAGTGCTTAGCAGTGTGCCTGGCATTTAGTAGGTGCTTGATAAATACTTTCTGACTACCCTATGTCAGGCTGCCTCCTATGTATTTAATACTTAACAGTATTAAGAAATACTTAAAGTGTTTCCTTCAGATCCCAAAAGGTATTACAATGATTTTACAATCTACTGGAGGGAGAAAGTGAAAGAACTAACACAGATATTTGGTATAGATAAATAGTTTAAATAAACTACATAAATGGCAAGGACTGAATGTGAAGTACAGGTTAGTAACAAGCAGAGGGGCCGAGGTCCTCAGCTGGGGCCATGCACGAGAAGTGGGCTTTGGGAGCTCCACCTATCCCCAGGAGGGCTGGAGCAGGTATTTAAATCTGCCTCGTGATGCTCTGTAGCCTGGTCAGACCCGCCCAACCCTAGACAAGTGGGGCATATCAGAATAAGGAAGTTGACAGCAGGTAAGCAACTTGCAGCAGCTCAGCTGTGGTGTCCCGGCTTTCCTTTCCACGTTCTTTGGTGTGGTATGTGACTCTGGCTACTGTGTTTCTGGAGAGGGCAGTCAGGAGCCTGGGTGCGGTGTCTGGGTTTTTCCTGGGTGGCTTGTGTGCTGTCTGAGGTCCTGTAACATTTGAAAGCTGGGAAATAGTGGATATCTAAGAGGAGGTCTGAGCTGGGATGATGAGTCCTGCAGATGGGACTTCATAGCTGTTGTTCCGTCCTTCATTTCTGAGCTTGGCCCTCAGTCCCTGGAGAAGGCTAGTCAGTTCTGTGTACCTGTATATAGAAATGAGGTTTAGATGGGACACGGGCCACAGCCAAGTGGGATGGAGTGCTAGGTCATTGTTTAGGTGAATATAACAAACTCAAATGTTGCTGTGGTTGACTTCCTTTGCACAATGGGTATCATATTTCTTGCCTTCTCAATGAGTGGGGGAGGGGAGGGAGGAAGAGAATTTGGAACTCAAAATTTAAAAAAAAGAATGGTTAAAAAATAGATAACAGGAGAGAGAGAGAGAGAAATAGAGACAGAATGAGAGAGAGGTTTTTTTTTTGTTGTTGTTTAATAAAATCAGTTTTCTCCCAGGAGCTGAGAAACATCACCCTCTCCACACTTTGTTCCTGGAGCCAGGTACATTAGTCAGTAAGTCAAAGCCTCTTGACATTTTCCCTGTCCTTCTTTTGCTGTCCCCCAAATAGATTTTCCATATCTGCAAGAGACATTAGTGACCTCTTGAATTTCTAATCTGATGTTTCTGACCTTACCCCTCTTTTCTCAGTATTTTCGCTCCCTTAGTGATCTCTTTTACTGTTTTGACTTAAGCTATCACCTTTATCGAGGCAGCTAGATGGCTCAGTGGATAAAACTCAGTCAGGAAGACCTGAGTTTAAATCTGGCATCAGATGCTTAATTGCTATGTATCCTGGGCGAGTCACTTAACCTCGGCTTGCCTTAATCCACAAGAAAAGGAAATGGCAAAAACACTCCAGTATCTTTGTCAAGAAAATTCCACTGGACAGTATGTGTCTGGAAGAGTCAGACTCAACTAAACAACAACAATGGAATTTATACAAATGACACCCAAATATGCATATCCTCTCTTGCTTCTCCCTAGAGGTCCAGTCCTCTAATCTTATTCTGTATTGCCTTTTAAAAGTCCTTCCTCAACCCCATCCCCCCTCGTTTTCTCACCTCTCTAGAAGTTCATAAGATTTCTAAACCTTTTCAGATGTACACTTTGTTTCCTCTTCAACCCAGATGAGAATAAAGTTCCCATATTACTGGCCCCCCACCCCCACCTGTTTCCTCTAAATTAGTTCTTCCTTTCACACCCCGTTTTTATGAGATAATTGCTCCTTTTTACCTTATGCTATCCAATTCTTAGAATCACCTCATCATACACAAATCAGTCACAACCTTTATTTCAAACTTTTTTAGTAATGATTACAATTTTAAGAATACTGATAACATTTTCACATTGCATAAGTTTAACCTTTATCAGTGCCTTATAATTAGTTTTTAATGATTTCTTTATATTTCTTCTTCTTTTATATTGAATTTTGCGATTGAGTTCTGGTCTTTTTGTTACAAATACCTGAAAGTCTTTCGGTTCATCAAATGTCTATTTTTTTTTTCATTCAGGATAACTCAATTTTGCTGGATAAGTTATTCTTGGATACAACCCCAGCTCCTTTGCTCCTTGAAATATAATGTCTGAAGACCCATGGTCTTTTAGTGTAGAAACTGCTAGGTCTTGGGAAATCCTAACTGTTTTCCCCACAGTATTTAATTTTTTTTCTTGTTGCTTGTAATATTTTCTCTTTAACCTTGGAGTTTTGAAACTTGGCTATGATGTTTCCTGTAAGTTTTCTTCCTAGGATCTCTTTCAAGTGGTGATCACTGGATTCTTTCTAACTTCAGGGCAATTTTCCTTAAAAATTTCTTGTAGTAAGTATCCGGATTCTCTCTAATTTTTTATCATAACTTTCAAGTAGTCTGACAATTCTTATATTGTCTCCTCTCGATCTGTTCTACAGATCAGTTGTTTTTCTATTCATGTTCTCTTCTATTTTTTCTAGTTTTAGTATATCTTAGTGTCTTATGATGTCATTCACTTCCATTTGCCTGATTCTAGTTTTCAAGGAGTTATTTTCTTCCTTAAGATTTTGTATCTCCTTTTCCAATTGGTTAACTTTCTTTTCATAATTTTCTTGGATTGCTTTTTTTTTCTTCTAATTTTTTCCTCATTCTCTCTTGTTTTGTTTTTGAATTCCTTTTTAAGTTCTTCCAAGATTTCTTTTTGTGCTTATGACCATTTGACGATACTCTTTAGGGTAGGAGCAGGTTTTTTTAACCTCACTATCTTCCTCTGAGTATGAACTCAGATCTTCTTTTTACACCAAAGTAGCTATCAATGGTCAGTTCCTTTTTCCTTTGCTTAACTCATTTTTATTTTTAATTTGTCATTTTATTTTTAGCAGCTTAATATGATTATAATCAAGTGTTTTTTTTTTTATAATCAAGTTTTAATCCCAAGTTGTGGGTAATGTTGCCCTAAGACTCAGATCCTTCTTACTCTTGTTTTCTGAATTCTTCTGGGGGCTCAAGCTTAGGGACTCCTCTCTTTCTCCCCTAAGCCTCAGCCACACTGTCCTGAAAATATTCTTGTTCCCTGTGATCCCATATTCACCCACACTCACAGCTGGGCATCACATCTGTTCAGCACCACTAGGTGTGACTTCCAGAAACAGCAGGGGGTCCTTCAATCTTCCCTCACTCAGGTCCACTGTTCTTCAATGAAAGTTTGTGAGGTAAAAGTTCATTAGGTGAAAGTTCCTGAGTCTGCGAGGTAAAAGTACCTGAGGTAAAATTTCTTAAAGCCTAGTCTCCTTCTCTCAGGTCCTACTTATTTTTGATTCAGTGCCCGGCACACAGTTGACCCTTAATAAATGCTTCCTTCCATCTCACCTTTTTCTGTCTTTCTTCTCCCTAGAGATCCTTCTTTCTTTTCTTCTTTTTCCTTCCTCTTCCTTTCCTCTCTCTTTCCCTCCTTTCTCTCCCTTCCCACTCTCCCTCCCTTTCTTCCCTTCCTTCCCTCCCTTCCTTCCCTGTCTTTCTTCCTTCCTCTCTCCTCCCTCCTTCTCTCCCTCCTTTCCTTCCTTCCTCCCTTCCCTCCCATCCTTCTTTCTTGCCCTCCTTGCCCTCCTTGCCCTCCTTCCTCAATTAGATTAAGAGCTCCTTAAGTGGAACTGCAGACCTTTTGGTCTGTTGATTCCCAGTGCCTGGCTCAGTGCCTTGCACAAATATCACTAGTCAAAGAACTGTGATTTTATCAGTGACCAAACTCCCTCCACCAACTCAGTTGACATCCAGTTGTTGCTAACTTAATAGATAGCCTTAGAGAATCTGAAATTCAGAGAGATTAAGTGAAATGTCTAGGGCCACCCAGCTAGTAGGTGGCAGAGGCAGGATCTGAACCCAGGCCCAGTACTCTAGCCACCAGCCCACACTACCTTTCTCTCCTTGAATGTCCTACTATGTTTAACGCAGTCTTAACCATAAAACCTGTGCCCGATAAATGTTTGTTGAATTGATTCTCTGTCAGAGCCACCTCTCCTAGTAGGCGGACTACAGATCCCAGAGGGCTTTACACACAGGATGTGGCCCCTCGGTTTCTGTTTCGTACTGGTGGTTCCTGGCTCTTGCAGCAGATGTGGCATGCCAAGGCCTCAAGGAATGGGGGCAGTGCCAGTGGGCAGAACTGGATTCTAAAGATATAGCAGAGAGGGAACGTGTGGGATGTATCCAGGAAATGCATCTGCCTCATTCCAGGGATAGGTGTGTACCCAGCAGGACTTCCTGCTTCTTCCTTCCTTGTTCATAAAGCAATACCTGCTCTCAGAACCAAGCTAGAGGTATATGTGGAGATGTGTCAAGGGTGGCAAGGAGGCAAGGGTGGAAAAAATGATCTTACTGTGAGAGTAAAAGTGTACAGAACATGTCCTTTCCTGCATCCTCCCCAGTGGCCAGATAGCTCATGATGGATGACTTTTTTGTTGTTGTTTTATCCCTCTAGACCACCCCAGGGCCATCCAATTCAATCTTATTGATGTGTATTAAGTGCCTAATTAGTGCAGGGCACTGTTATAAGCACTGGAGGTACAATTAATAAAGAGAAAGACAGTCCCTGCCCTCAGGGACTTTGCCATCTAATAGAGGGAGACAACACAGAAAAGGAAGCAGGAAAGCAAGGGCAGGGAGGGAGAGAGACTAAGGGATACTGGCAGATGCAGAATGGAGTGAGCAAAAGTCCAGGCTCTGCCTTCTGTAGAGGAAAGTTATTAGGAGGCATTTAGTATTCCACCCTCCAGTCTACCGGGCCATATCCAATGGACAGTTCCAAGACCACTGGATAGCCTAGGGCCATATCCAGTAATGGGGTGAAGAGATCTGTAGCCCTCTCTCTGAATTTCTCTCTCTTTACCTCTACATTTCCTTCCCTCTTCCCTTCTCTAGTCTCTCCCCCTTCCCTTTTCCCTTTGGGTTCTCCGTATCTCATAAGAGGGCACTCTAGGAGGTGGTTGGTAGTCACAGAATATTAGAGGTCTAACGTCTAACGTCCTTCATTTTAATAGATGAAAAAGGACCTTGAGCAGTGTCTTAATATTGCCCCTTCTGGAAATAGCACAGAAACTCCTCTCAGGGACCTCAGCTAGCCCTTCACTCTGCCAAGGGTAGAGATCCGATATGGTGGTGCATTTTTTTTTTTTACCACGGTCCTTCCAAGTTGATGCCAGGGAAATATGGACAGTAGGTGTAGTACTTGGGCACAAGTGCAGGAAGAAGATAAGACTATAATTGGGAGATTTATTTATTCCTCAAACATTATCAAGTTTCTCTTGATGTCTCTAGCAAGTGTCTCTAGCAAGACACTGCTAGGTGCTGAGGATGTAAAGATATATTATGTTATGTTATATTATACTATAATATGTTATATCAAATCATATTATATATAATAACAATAGCTAGCATTTATATAGCACTTTAGGGTTTGCAACGTGTTTTAGAAATATTACCTCATTTGATTCTCACAACAACCCTAGGAGGTGGGCGCTATCATCATCTCCATTTTGCAGTTGAGGAAACAGAGGCAGACAGAAATTAAGTGTCAGAGTCAAACAGCTAGTAAGTGTCTGAGGTTGGATTTGAATTCAGGACTTCTTAACTCAGGACTTCTTGACTTCAGTGATGTACCTTCAATACAGCTGCCTAATATACAATGCCTACTCTTAACAAAATGGAGGGTGGGAAGAAGGAGTTCTTAACCTAAGGTCTGTGAACTTAAAAAATTTACAACTATTTTAATGTAATTGGTTTCCTTTGTAATCTTATGTATTTTACTTTAAGCATTTAAAAACATCATTCTGAGAAGGGATCTGTAGGCTTCAACAGACTGCCAGTGGGGTCCAGGACACACAAAAAAGGTTAAGAACCTTGCTCTAGGAGTTTGTGGTCTAGGAGATAAGATGAGATAGGGACACGAATAGAGACAAGAGAAAGGAGCTATATTTAGAAATAATCTCCTCATTCAAACTTAAAATAATTGTGCAAAAGCCTGTAAGGACTAACTCTGCTTGGGAAATACCAATGAAACTTTGGCATGTTTCTGTGGAATCTTAGGGCTTTGTCTGTGGAATACTTAGAAAAATCCTGTTCTAACCCTCTGACCTCACTGGCAACCAGACAATAGAGCAGGGTGGGCAAAAAGGGACTGAGAAGTTCCAGGGAAGAGGCCTTGTTAAATATAGGGAAGCTGGGGAGTCTGGAATATATTTCGAGTTTGTGTCTCTGTCTTTCCAGTTGGCCTGACAGCCTGGAACTGGGAATAATTTTACTCTGGGGAGCAAAAAAGCAAAGAACTGTCTAAAAGGTAAACAGGCATCTCTGCTTTTGTCCCCAGAGACACATAGAGCCCACACACCTGCAATGACCAAGGAACCTCTGAATCCTGGGGCTGATGCTTGCCCGTTCTACTGAGGATGGCACCACACCCCAGTTTCCCACTAGGAAGAAGACTGACCCGAGACATTCCTGGACAGTGATCCTGATGTCTCTTCTATGCAGACCATTCAAGTGTGAGATAAGTGAGTAAGTTACAATCCCTGTTGAGGCCTCTGTCGCCATCTTGTCCCTAATTCTGTCATTTGGGCCCCCTAGTCTGAACCAGCCACAGAGATTGGATGTTCTGAGTTCTAGTACTGTCTGATTCTGCCACCCATAGACCAATGCATGGTGAATGAGAGGCCCTTGTACCTTTCCCATCTCAGAGGTGGGAAGCAGTTGAACCTGGGCCAAGAATATTCTAAGTCTAGAAATGAGTGGCTTTGGGATCTCAAATGGAGTCAAACACCTAGACCCAGCCTCTAGCAGACCCAAAGGTGAGGATTTCTACTTGTAGATGAGAGCTTAAAATCAAGTGTTAGGGCTTAGTTACCTCTTATCCTAGGTCGTTATGATCAGATTTGTCTCTGTAGGATCTCTTGGGTGTTTTTGGTAGCTGCAGTGATCCGTGAGTGCTGGATATTAGGAAATGATTTGTTTTACCGGGTGACTCTCAAAAGGGACCATGTTTCTGCACGTAGTATCTTATAGACATCCTGTCCCTGAGAAGAAGAGAAGGCCTGAGGCAGAGCTAACCAGCGAGAGGTCTGCGATGGTTTTCTCATCAGAGGATAGGTTATCTGGGTTGTCCTCTTAGCTGTTGCCCAGACTGTCCACATCCAAGTTCTACCCCAGGCTCTGATTAAAATATCTCATTCCATAAAGCATGGTAAGGCCATGACTTTTGTGTCTCTAAATGGGGAGTGGAACAAGTAAAGTGGGATAAGGAGGAATAGATCTATGATATAACTTCATCCTACTTCAGGGATGACTCTAGCTTTTCAGTCCTCAGTTTTTATTGGTGGCTCTAGGCCCCCAAAAGCCAAATATGCCCTTGGAGGCCCTTTGTTTAGCTGTTGGTTATGCTAGGCCCATGATTCCCCTTATAACCTCCCCTCCCACGCTGCTGCCAAATTTAGAATGTTCCTAGGCAGCCTTGCCATCCTTTCTGCCCCTTGGCAACCCAAAAGGCAGCCCACCCTGTTGTCCCTGGGACATCGTCAGTTGAGGCTTGATACAAACCATCAGAGCTTTCCTGCAATATTCCGGGAGCTGGGAGTGTGTTGGAGGTGTGTCCTGGTGTGTGGGCTCTTGAATGTTCATGGCCACCTGTGTGTGTGTGTGTGTGTGTGTGTGTGTGTGTGTGTGTGTGTGTGT
>NW_020954704.1:2251855-2329715 GCF_900497805.2 Vombatus ursinus
TGTGTGTGTGTGTGTGTGTGTGTGTGTGTGTGTGTGTGTGTGTGTGTTTGGCAAGAGGAAGGAAAGGGCAGAGTATATTTAGTACACATAGTCCTGAGTGTAATGAGCTTTGTTCCCTGGAGGGACCTCATCTGAAACCCACAAAAATTTAGCCTCTAGGAGAGACAGAGACATCTCATAAAAACTTAGTTCCGTGTCTCATTAATCATTCACCCAGAAATGCAGATATTAGCCCTCTTGCTTCCTGATCCACTGCCTTCCCCACCTGTCAACAGGAACTTAACCCATCTATGAAAGCTCAGTAGTCCTGATTCACTGATTTGGAGAAAGGAACGTAGCAGTAAAACAGGGAGTGCTGCCTGGAGAATGGCAGCCACATTGGACAGCTGTTCGACTCTTCATGATATCGGTACCAGCCATCCCAAAGCCACAGGTGGGCTGCCTTAGTAGGTAGTGAGCTCCCCTCCATTGGAAGTTTTCAGGCAAAGACTGGATGACCACTCACTGGGCAGGTTGTAGAGGGATTCTTCTTCAGCAGTGAGTTAGGTTAGACAGCTCCTGGAGTCCCATCCAACTTTGAAATTCTATGATTCCATTTCCTTTCACCTGTCCATCTTCTTAGACTAAGAGGACCACGTGTATTTTCTTCTCATCTAGCCTATATGGCCAGATACTCTTCCTGTGCTTGGTCAAGTCTTAGAAACCACAGGGAGGGGGCAGCTAGGTGTGGCAGTAGATAGAGCTCCGGCCTTGGAGTCAGGAGGACCTGAGTTCAAATCTGGCCTCAAACACTTAACATTTACTGGGCAATAACATTTACTGTGACCCTGGGCAAGTCACTTAACCCCGATTGCCTCACAAAAAAAAAAAAGAAACCACAGAGGACATTCAGGTAAGCTGTTGCTTCTCAGATTGAGAAGCCACAGTCTTCCTCTAGCATCTCACCCCATTCTACTGCCAACCCAGGACTATACAGAAAAACTCCACCCCATGTCTCTAGAGCTCTCTCAGCTCCTGTCACCTCCACTTGGAAAGACAGTGCACATCCATAAAGCATGGAACTGAGATGATTTTGGTGCCTCAAGATAGGGAGGGTAAGAGCTGAAATGAATGAGAAGTGATTGAAGGTCTTGCTCACCTGAGCTGGATGGGGGGTGGGTGGGTAAAAGAACCATACCCCTATTCTTTTTAAAGTAATATAGCCCCATTTTGTGGGAGAGATTCCCATTGAGTGATCTGATAGTGATGCCTATCCTTTTAGGGAAAAGAGGGAAGGCAGCCAGACCTGACATGAATTGAGAGCTTTTTGTTGAAAGAGAGGAAAGGTATTTCTCTCTGGTTTCAGCCTTGCTTCTATGCCTGTAGCCTTCTAGCCACTTGCAGTCACCTGCTCTGTCCAAGCTCCACTAACCTATGGAAGTGGTCCAAACAATACCTCATCCCCTAGGTGATGTAATAGCCAAATGCCAGGAAAAAAGCATCAGGTGAGAGAACTCAAGGACCATTAGGAAAGGAACCTCCTAAGTATAAGTACTCCTCTCCCTTCACCCACTAACTTTCTGTGCTCAAGAGGCAATAATTCACCTGACCCTACAATGGCCCTTTGGGCTCCAAGCCCTTCCTTGGAAGCCTGTGTTTCTGTTCCTCTTCATGGGAGAGGTCCTTGAATTTGAGTGCTGCTGCCATACGCATGGCACCACCCCCTTTCTTTTTCTTCTTATACTCCTTTCCTTCTCCTTCCCCTATTCTGTTTGTCATCCCTCATGGAGCCCAGATGCTGCTGAGTTTTCAGAATAAGCATGTAAGTATCTAGGAAGAATCAACCCAATTGGGGTCAAACTGGGTGGGAGAGCTAAGGGCAGGGGTTTGGGGCATGATAAACCCTGAGGCAGATGGGGAATGGGCTCCCTATAGGGTTCAAACACAGTTCATATGGTTTATTATCAGGGCCTTAGGGGAAGGTGAGTTCTAAAAATTCAGACAAGTCTGCCCTCCCCTCATCCCTAACTCCCCACTCTAGCCCTATGCTGTCACAGATGACAGTGATACCATTTCAGTCTTCTGTCCCTGACCTTCAACCCTCTGACCTCAGCCTGGTCTTCAAATCTCTCCCACCTCCTACCCCCAAGGTGGTCACCCTCTGAGATAAATGTAGGTGTCCAATGAGTCTAGTCTGGCTCTGCCTATACCATTCTCTGGGCAGCTAGGTGGTACAATGGATTAGGGTACTGGGTCTTGAGGCAGGAAGACCTGAGTTCAAATTTGGCTTCGGATACTTTACTAGTTGTTGTGTGACCCTGGATAAGCCACTTGATCCTGTTTGCCTCAGTTCCTTATCTGTAAAATGAGCTGGAGAAGGAAACAGGAAACCATTCCAGTATCTTTGCCAAGAGAACCTCAAGTGGGGTCACAAAGAGTTGGACACAACTGAACAACAATGTACCATTCTCTCCCATCCTGCTCTTTCTTACCTCTTAGAAACTAAAACCAGGCCTATTTTTCATCTCATTCTTTCTTTCCACTTTTTCTTTCTCATTTGCTTATTTTCCTTTGCTCTGCATTTCTTTTCTCCATTAGAGATCTCTTACCCTCCCCTACGCCAATACTCCAACTCATCTGTTGTTGGAGGGAAGCACTTAAAGGCTCTGAAGGTTGGTATTTCTGTGTCTCATTTGCTCTTGGACATCCCCAGGAAGTTGGGGAACAGGGTGGGGATAAGCAGCAATTCTTGACTGGTCAGAGAAGAATTTTTTTTTTTTTCAAAGATTGAGTAAGAGTGGAGTTTTTAGCTGAATGAAGGAGGACTTATATAGGACTTAGCATCTGGCATCCATTCCAGCAAGAGTTCCTAGGCCAAATCCCCCATGCCCAAGGGTCCATATGTGCCAGTTCCCTTAAAATGAAAAGAAAAGCCCATTTTCATCTTGAGGGTCCTGGTCCATACCCTGTTGGGTTGGACAGTTGAGTAGTATAAGGTCGTAGATGAATGTAGATACAGCTGAAGCCCAGTGGGAACTTGAAGCTGTTTATCTGTGTGACTATTGGTTTCTTACTCTGTCCAGGAGTTGCTTGCTTGGAGGAGAGAGGAAATAAAAACCTCTACTCTTTCCCAGACCACCTCCTCTCCCCAGACATTTTCTGAACCTTCCTTTAGTAATCTAGCCACCAGGACCCTTCCTCCCACCTGGTACTCTGGGGACCTTCTAGAATCTTGATTTCTTTAAGAGTCTGTGTCCCAGAGCTGCTCCATTTTTTTTTTTTTTTGTATAATCTTGGGTCCTGAATTCTCTTCCTCATTCTCCTTCCTGCACTGCCTAAGAAATCACTTCTCTGGTCTGGGGAAACCATTTTGGCATATTTGTTCTGGTCTCTTCACCTTAGTACTGTCTGTTTCTATTCTTTTTATACCCTCAGTTGGAGGCAGATGCCTTTCATTAGCTCCTTTTCCTTGTTAGTTTGTCCAATACCAAGAATATAATGCCCAAATTGCAGGATCCTCATTTCTCTCCAGGCCAGCTCAAGGGTCCAGTCTGTTCCTTCTGAAGTCCAATTCTAAAAGAAACTCTTTTTTATATGTGTATGTGTGTGTGTATCTATCTATCTATCTATCTATCTATATATAATATATATATGTATATAAATTTTTTTTTTTTTTGCAATTGGGGTTGATTGACTTGCCCAGGGTCACACAGCTAGTAAGTATCAAGTGTTTGGTGGGAGATCAGATTTGAACTCAGGTCTTCATTACTTCAGGGCTGGTGCTCTATCCACTGTGCCACCTAGCTGCCCCTAAAAGACTCTTAAGAGCCTATCCTATATAATGTAAGCCTTTCCTCACCCATCACTTGGGTGCTAGAAAATCACATTTGCTCTGCAGTGTTTTCTTTCTCCCACTAGATGATGGGATCGGTTTTTTTTTTTTTTTTTTACTACAAGCATTTATTAAGTGCATACAGCCATGCTAGGCCATTGGGGATATAAATGCAAAAGAAAGAACAAGCTTACAATCTAATAGAAGACACAGTATGGCTAGCCTATTGTTACAGGCTGGTTGTCTGAGGTAGAGGATGTGGGGGCCCAGGCTTCAGGTGGAAGGTGACCTCGAAGGCTCCATTAGCTAAAGGAAAGGCCAGGTGCAAGTCAGCCAGCATCTCTGATAAAATCAGCGACTTCAGAGGCAGTTAAGTGGTGTGGTAGATAGAGCACTGGCCCTGGAGTCAGGAGGACCTGTGTTCAAATCCGGCCTCAGACACATAATACTTCCTAGCTGTGTGACTCTGGGCAAGTCACTTAACCCCAGTTGCCTCACTAAAAAAATCAGTGACTTCAGATGCTGCCTTAAAGTACAGTTGGCTCCAGAGATGGAAGACTGCATTAGTCTCCTGTTGCTGTAGCGTTTCCTAGACGAACCTTAGGCAGCCTTGACCGAGGAGAGGGACAGCTTTGATATAATAATAATAGCTAGCATTTATATAGTATATGAAGGCTTTCAGAGTAGGTTCATCTCATTTTATCCTCGCAACAACCCTGAGAGGAAGCCTCAGTCAATCAATAAACATTTATTAAGCACCTACTGTGTGCCAGGCACTATGCTAAGTACTGGGAATACAAAGAAAGTTTAAAAAAAAAACAACTAGTCCCTGCCCTCTCAGTCCAATGAAGAAGACAACCTGTGAGCAACAATGTACAAGCAGGTTAGGTACAGGATAAATTGGAAGTAATCAACAGAGGGAAGGCACTAGAATCCAGGGGGATTGGGAAAGGCATCTTGCAGAAGGTAGGATTTTAACTGAGGCTTGAGGGAGGTCAGGAGGTGGAGATGAAGAAGGAGAGCATTCTAGGCATGGGCAACCCCCAGTAAAAATGTCAAACTCAGGATACAGGCTTATTTGAGGACCCCAAAGGAGGTCACTATCACTGGATTGAAGCATGGTATGTGTAGGGTCGGAGGGGTGGTAAGATAAAAAAGACTGGAAAGATCAGGGATGTTGGGAGTGGGGGATGGGGAAGGACAAGTTGTGAAGGATTTTGAATGCCAAACAGGATTTTGTATTTGCTCCAAGAGTTGATAGGTAGCCAGTGGAGTTTATTGACTTTGTGTGTGTGTGTGTGTGTGTGTGTGTGTGTGTGTGTGTGTAACATAGTCAGACCTGATCTTTACATGTTATTCTTATGCCCATTTTACAGATGAAGAAACTGAGGCAGACAGGTTAAATGACTTGCCCAGGGTTATACCACTGGGAAGTGTTTGAGGCTGGATTTGAACTCAGGCCTTCCTAACTCCAGATTTAGTGCCTTAATTACTGTGCCACCTTGTTAGGAGAATAACTAGGAATCACTTAAGACACCTGAGATCCTGGCTCTTTTTACCATTCTGATTGTAAATTGTAAATTGAGGGGGTTGAGGTCTTGATCTCCAAGGTTTTTCTTTTCTTTCTTTATTTTATCTCTAACATTTTACAAAAATAGGCCTGGTGACACCCTCTTCACAAGATGATTGTGAGGGGCAAGAGATAGTATTAATCATCACAAAGCAATATACATATATAAAGTGATATCATCATCATTATTTTTGGATTGTTTTGTTTATTTTGTTTTTCTTTTTAAACTAGACCTGTGATTTTGATTGTATGGATTAACAAACATTAAGTTCCTACTATGTGTCAGGCACTGAAGCCTGACTCAAGATACAAAGACAAAAGTAAAACAATTCGTGCCCTCAGGGAGCTTACATTCTAGTGAGGAGACCACACATAAACAGGTATATTTGAAACACATATAAAACAGCTACAGTGTGTTGGGAAGGGCATTGGTTAGAACCAGAAAAGGGCTCATGCAGTAGATGGTACGGGGGAATTCCCAATGAGGAAACTATCAGTATAGACCTATAGCTGCTCTTCAGCTTATATAGTCTTAGCTAGTTGCTTGGAATACTAATAAATAATTTTCCTAGAGTAGGGGCTGAGCAGCAGTGGATAGAATACCAAACTTGAAGTAAGGAGGACTTCATCTTCCTGAGTTCAAATGTGATCTCAGATACTTATTAGCTATGTGACCCTGGTTAAGTCACTTAACCCTATTTCACTCAGTTTCCTCATCTGTAAAATGAGCTGGAGAATGGCAAACCACTCCAGTACCTTTGCCAAGAAAACCCCAAATGGGGTCATGAAGAGTTGGGCACAACTGTACAACAAAAGGGGTTGGCATACTACAGACAGAGGGGGTCAAATCTGGCCACCATCTCTTTTTTTGTAAGGCCAGAGAACTAAGAATGGCTTTTTAATTTTTAAATAAAGTTTTATCATATTTAAAAATGTGAAAAAGAAAGGAAGGAAGGAAGAAAATTATTCTTAACTCTCTGGTATACAAAAACAGGTGAAAAGTTGGATTTGGCCCTTGGCCATAGTTTGCCAGTCCATGGCCTAGAGTCACAGAGCCAGTGTGTATCAGAGTAAGGACTAGAACACAGGTGTTCCTGATTCTGAGGCCAGATCTCTGTCTGCTATGCCATACTACTTCTCTGCTAGACTATTTTAGATAAATATATCTGGTTATCCCCAACCAGAACAAATGACAAATATCATATTTTTTTTTACATTATAAATTAGATAAAGAGCTGAGCTTAGAATCAGAAAAAATCTGGCTATAATCCAGCCTCTGACCCATACTAGCTTTTTGACCCTGGGCCAGTTATATAACCACTATGTGCCTCAGGCAGCTGCTTGAGATTTATCTACTAAGTTATAGATGGACTGTTAATCTGTGATCTATATTGGTAGAGAGAGTTCTCACACTGGGAGCTCCCCAATATTGATGAAGTATTCCAAGTATTACAGTATCTTCTCAGGGCTCATCACTGAATTCTGTACGTATTAGGTATTTATTAATTATGTGTTTAATTGAGTTTTGCTCGGAGGAGGCAGAAGTCATTATGGGCAGGAACAGGAAGATTTTCAGGGTGTTAATGGGGCTTGAACTAGGAGATGGATAGGATGGGGGCACAACTATAGTTACAGAGATGACAACATCTTTTTTTTTTTTTTTTTTTTTTGGTCTAGACCTGCGATTTCATCAGTATTGGGAATTCCCATCATAGAAACTTCCTTTACTGTTGAAGGTTACCAACTCAACTGCAGCTTATGGTTTCAAAGACTTTGTTGTTGTTCATTTGTTTCAGTTGTATCCAACTCTTCGTGACCCCATTTGGGATTTTGTTGGCAAAGATATTGGAACGGTTTGCCATTCCTTCCTTCAGCTCATTTTACAGATCAGGAAACTGAAGCGAATTAGGTGATTTGCCCAGGGTCATACAGCTAGTAGGTGTCTGGGGCTGGATTTGCATTTAGGTCTTCCTGACTCCAGGCCTGGCCCTCTATCCGCTGTGCCATCTTTTAGAGACCAGCCTAAGGGAACTGAGTCACCCTGTCAAAAGTATATTTAAAAAAAAAAACCAACCAAACAAAAAAAAACAAAAAAATAAAACAAAAACAAAAAACAAAACCAAAAGTATATCAAAAGAGAATAGTGTCAGAAGCAGGACTTGAACCCAGGTCTTCCTGGTGCTATAATCAACCCTCTATCTACTACATCATGGCTGCCATGTATAAAAACCATACATGATAAAAAAAAAAAAAACAAAGCTAACCAAAGTACAGTAGGAAGGTATTTAGGGGCGAGTAAGGAAAGCAAAAGGAAGTCCTCTTATTTTTGACCTCTTAATTTTCATACCTAGTATATCCAATAAGCTTTCAACCAATTTAAGCTCAGGCCATCTTGAAACTAGGTACCTAACACCTATGTAACTGGGCTGTTGAAGACACATGTAAAGGAAGAGTTGATTGTAAAGCATTCAGAAATCAGAAATTGTTTCAGAAATGGTTGAAGGAGTCATGATGACCCCAGATGAAAATAAAGTTGGAGAGTGACCGAGGAACATGAAGAATGAGGGAACACAGAGGTTCAGGTAGCATGCAGTGTAATCTATTGATGGGCCCATGCAACTTGTTCATGGCTTATTAAAAGAAGGAAGAAAGGGAGGAAGAGAACAAGCATTTATTAAATGCCTACTGTGTGCCAGACACTCTGCTAAATGCTCTACAAATATTATATCATTTGATCCTTAAAACATTTCTGGGAGGTAGGTGCTATTATCATCCCCATTTTACGTTTAAGGAAACAAAGGTAGACAAAGGTTAAGTGATGCACCCAGGGTCACATAGCTAGTAGGTGTCTGAGGCTGGATTTGAACTCGGGTTTTCCTTACTCCAACACTCTATCCACTGCACCACCTAGCTGCCTTATTGATACTAAAGGAGGAACATAGAAAATGAAAATTAGCTAGTAGCTTTAAACTTCCCCCAAGCAGTGTGTTATGGAGTTTATAAGAAACAGAATGAGCTTTCGGGAGTTTGCCCTTTTTAAAAAGAAACCCACAGAATAACAACATTAGAGTTGGAAAAGAATCTTAGCAATCATCTAGGTCAGGGATTCTTAACTTTTTTGTGTGTCATCAGACTTCTTCTGAAGTCTCATAAAGTTGATGGCCGTCTTCTTGAAATAATGGCTTAAGATACCTAAAATAAACTATATAGGATTACAAAGGAAAACAATTATATTAAAATACATGTAATAAAATAATATACCTATCTATCTGTCTTTCTGCCTGTCTATCTATCTAAACTAGTTCTGGTTCACAGCCTCCAAGTTAAGAACCTCTGATCTTAGGACATTTTCCTCGTTTTACAAATGAGGAAACTGAGATTCAGAAGAGGAAAGTTACTTGCTCCTGATTGTGCAGCTAGTAGGGGCCGGCGTTGGATTAGAATCCAGAGCCTTCCAATTCATTGTTCTTTCCATTACATCCGTGGTTCCCAAACCATGTGCCCCAGCATGTCAGAGTGCAGTAGCAAACTCACAAGGTCACTATAAGGTACTTTAAAGTTTTCACCTAACTACTTAATAAACGAAACTAGTAAGGGATTTCTTTTGAAAACAATTAGATGCTAAGAACACCGTAAACCAACAAAGTTTGGGAACCTCAGCATCTACGCAATAGAGGCATCTTGGAATTGGAAGAAGCCTCAGAAATTATCCATTTCTAACCCCTACCTGCATGGAAATATCCTAGACCATAACCCTAACAAGTTAGTCATCCAGCCTTCACTTGAAGACCTTCTGTGAGGGGATCCATGCAGATTCCCTTGTCTATCATCTCTATGAATCCCTACACCATTAAGCCAGGCAACTTTGATTTCTTCTCTTCCTGTCCATTCATAATACTCACTCCTTACATTTATAATAGCACTTTACAGTTTTCAAAGCACTTTCATATATATCATCCATATCTGCCCTTGCTAATGAGTGATAAAATATTCCCTCAAAATAGCACCAGACAACTCCTGAGACGAGCATCATAGCTCAGTGGAAAAAGCTCTGGATTAGGAGTCAAAAGACCTGGGGACCTGGGTTCTACTGGCTCTGCCATTAATCAGCTGTGTGATTTTGAGTAAGTCCCTTTAACTCTGAGTTTCAGTTTCTTCATTTTTAAAATAAGTGGGTTGGGCTATATAATTTTAATTATCATATTTGGCCTGAAGAAAAGAAGACAAAATGTACTCCCCTCCCTTCTTTGCAGAGGTGAGGGACTATAGATTTGGAACACTGCAGATCTTCTCAGATGAAGTTGATATGCTGTTCAGTTTTACCAAACTTCTTTTTCTCCCTTTCTTTGTTATTTGTAATTATAAGGAAGGGTTTTCTGGGATGGGAGAGGGTTATATTTGGAAATGTAGGCAATGTAAAAACAAACTATATCAATTTAAAAATTAAATCAAGGATTCTTTAAAATCAAATTAAGGGAATTAGACTATATAATCTCTAAGGTCCATCCCAGCCCTAAAATTCTGTGATTCTGTGACTCTGAGGTAGCCATTGGGAGCAGAAGGAGAAACAAAGAACTCAGATCACCCCCATGTTGGATAATAAGGCAGTGACTTGAGAGCTGGCTACGTAATGGGAAGGGAGGGCTGATTGACCCATGCATTGAACTCCTGTGACTGCTCTTTCTGCCACCCTGATTTGTCTCCTTTGTTGTACTCTTAGCATTTGGGCTGGGGACTGTGAGGAGGCAACATGGCCTCTGCGGAGCCCCTGACGGCGCTGTCTCGCTGGTACCTCTATGCCATTCACGGCTACTTCTGTGAGGTGATGTTCACGGCTGCCTGGGAGTTTGTGGTGAACTTTAATTGGAAATTTCCGGGTGTCACCAGCGTCTGGGCCCTCTTCATCTACGGCACCTCAATACTTATCGTGGAGAAGATGTACCTACGCCTCCGGGGCCGTTGCCACATCCTGGTCCGATGCCTCATTTACACCCTCTGGACATACCTGTGGGAGTTCACCACGGGCTATATCCTTCGCCAGTTTAATGCCTGCCCTTGGGACTACTCCCAGTTTGACTTTGACTTCATGGGTCTCATCACCCTGGAGTATGCTGTGCCCTGGTTCTGTGGCTCCCTCATCATGGAGCAGTTTATCATCCGCAACACCCTTCGTCTTCGCTTTGAACAGCATGCTGAGCCTAGCGGACCTACTGCCTCACTGGCTCTGGCTAACGGCCATGTCAAAACAGACTGAGGAGTGGACCCGTGCATGGACAGTGGCCCTGGGGCTTTCTTGATCAACCCATGAACAAAAACCAGATGGGAGGAGCTGCTCTTCCTTATCACACACAGCCTCTCCCTTCTGTGCTCACTGTATCACTACACACACACACACACACACACACACACACACACACACACACACACATCCCTGTACCCACACACCATCACCATCCTCACCAGAATTGTGTATGTGTGTGTGTATTTGTATGTTAGAGGTGAAGGGGAACAGAGCTACATGGGGATGGGGGTAGGGGGGCCTATATGTGAATAACTCCCTAACTCAGAAGAGAACAGCAGAATTCCTGGGGCTGATTACAGCTATGACTTTGAAAAACAGCACCGCAATCCACTGACCATGTGACTTTAAAAACTGGGTGACAGGAAGGAAGGCCCCAGGAGATCTCTTGGGCCTCCCACACCCACCTCTTCTTGGGCCCCTTCCCCCCCACACCCACCACTGCCCTTTGCTCTGGGTGAAGTTAGCAGTTGGCTTGTTCCATTAGGCAATATTCAGGTGCTTGCTTGCAACCAATACCTCCCACGGGGCCCAAGGAGCTGAAGGACTAGAAGGAGATTGGTCGTGGCTAATTTGCCATGCCTGCACAGGAGATGGAGGCAGAGGCCCTACCTGCTGCCCCCTTCCCTGTGGCCCCGAAGCTGCTTTCTTGGTGTTTTCTGGGGCACTCTGGTGCTGGATCCCCACTAAACTTGGACTTTTGAAGGACTTAATCCTCAAGTGCTCCGTGAAGTTTCCCCCGTTTTCCCCCTCTACCCTCTTTTATTTTTGAACTAAGGGTGACCTGCCTTTCTTGTCTCCTCCCCTCACAAGCCAACACAAAAATTGCCAGAGATAGAAACCTGAGAAATCTTCTCCACCTGCCCCTACCCCTTCTCGTCTTTGTTTTTTCCTCATTTGCTGTATGTCCAGGGGAGACCACACAGGCAGCATCTTCCCTCCCAAATCGTCTACTGTGAAAGCATCTGGCATCATGGCCACCGGGCTTGTGACAGTGTTCCTTGGTGCTGGCCCCCTTCTCCCTTCTCATAGCCACCTCTCTAACAGCCTTGCCGGAGGCTGACAACCCATTGAACCCATGTGAGAATTGGGCCCGTTAGGGCCTGAGGAGGTAGTATCTTGTGACCTGGAAGAACTTCTGAGAGGTTTCCCAGATAAAGATTGTGGGGAGGGGGGGAAGGGGCAGAGTTGGGGGGTGGGATCTAAAAGGTGAGGGATACTTGTAGAATATCTGGGCCATGATTGAATTGAAAATGAACCAATCAGGAGTTGGGTGGGGTGTGTGTGTGTGTGTGTGTGTGTGTGTGTGTGTGTGTGTGTGTGTGTGTGTGTGTGTGAGTGATTGAGATTGATTCTGATTCTGATTCTGATTTTGCTTAAGGAAACCAGGGTTTGAGAGAGGTAATATTTTAGGCGAAGGAGATGCTTTAGAATGTTCAGTTGGGAACAGGCTCAGAACTTGTTGCTGGTCTTCATTTATCACAGCCCCCAGCTCCATGTTGCCTTCTCAGGGCTGCCATTCCTAGCCCGCTTGTCTCCACAAACGGGGCTTTCTCTGTGAATTCGCTCCTTATTCAGTATTACCGAACTCTTTGGAGGCATAGTTTTAGTCCCCCAGCCCCATTCCAGTCGCCCTCCCACTCCTGTGAAGTGTCCATTGCTGGCAGTGGACAGGTGAATGCCTCACCCTAGCTCACTTCCAGCACTCCAACCAGCACAAAGGAGTTAGTTAACCCTACTATGCCCTGTGGTACAGTGTTTCCTGACTATTCCAGGACACTTAGGTAATAATTAGCATCATCCCTTTTTATAAATCATTAAAAATGCCAAGACTACCAACTGTAGAAAGAAACTCCTCTTCCTTGCTGTCCTACCCAGTTTGTACGGACAGCATCGCTCATAGGTGGGAACAGAGTTTGGAGGTTGGGGGCTGGGGGGGTGGGGATATGGAGGGGAGTAGAAAAAATAGCTTGCAGGGATTAATTTAGGGAACAACTGTTCTTTGCTTTTGTCCTGGACTCAGAACAATATAGTAAGACGTCCTGAGTTTTTGCTTCCTGGATAGGTTCTCCAAATACGGGGATCAATCCTAACTGAAGGATAATCACTCCCCCTCACACAGTGTCCTCCCTTCCCCCAAGAACTTCCTGGGTGAAGGTGAGCAAAGATTGCATTCTATCAATTAGTGAAGAGAATTTGGGGGGTTGGGGGTAGTGAGGTTGGATCTGTGATTTCATCAACATTGGGAACTGCCAATGTTGAAACTTGACACGACTCGTCTATGACTTAGAAAACTTCCTAAGGCACTGAGAAATTACGTGATTTTCCTATAGCCTATTATCTAGTATGTGTCAGAAGAAAGACTTGAACCTAGATTTTTCTGACTCCCATAGTCCTTGTGTCAGGCTGCCTATAGTGACTAGAGAGGACAACGTAGTTTAGCCACAAACCTCACAAATGCTGCCCTACCAATCACCCAGTCTTCATATAGTTATGGCCTGGTGCTGAGTCACCGCTAATGCCACCACAGGAATCATAGTTTACCCCGTCCCCCCGGCCTCTTTTCAAAGACTCTGGGTTCACAGGGACCAGATTTCATCCTGGGGGCTGACCCCAAAGGGGTCATTATTGCTGTTTGGCTTTCTATCCCAACTCTGGGGTAGATCTCCCGAATAAAGCTTAGGTATGGCTTGTGTCTTAAGTGTCCCCACATGTGGGTAACAGTGTCTCCACTTCTTCACAGGTATCCTATGTCCAGTATAGGTATGAGACTGCCTTTGTTTCCTCCACAACAAAAAAATACATAAAATGCATTTTGATGATTTTAATAAAAATGCATAAAACGTATCACCAGAGCCCAAATACAGCACTCATACAGTGTCCTATCTCTCTGAAGGTAAAGGCATTTTGAGGCCACTTAACAAACACCCCGCATTTACATTCTACCACAATCCAAGCAACTCCTAGCAATATTATTTAGGATTGACAATGTCCAGATCTCTTAGCCCATGTAATGTGGCTTTAGTCTTCCAATTTTAGTAATATCCTCTTCAAATTGCATGCACTGAGAAAATCCATGAAACTCAGGAACTCTTGATTGGGAACTCTAGAACTTGGAAACTCTATCTCAAGATTATCTGCAAGGTATCTCCCGGGGCTAGAAATATCCATTCTCAAGATCACTAGTCTCTGAGCTCAGAAAAAAAAAAAAGAAGCAAAAGAAGGCAGCCGGGGCCTCTTAGTCTTGTGAGGGTAAGACTGTGTTCTTCTGCAGCAGTTAATATTTTTTGCTTGTGGGGAACGGGGCAGGGAGAAATCTCTTTTTCCACCTTCCGCTTTCCCCAACGTATTGCATTTTAGTCTGGAAATCCAAAAAGTGCCTCCCGAAAGGCCCAGTTGGCATCTTAACTCACCACTAAACACCATGCTCTTTAGGCAAGAGACTGTCCCTTCTGCCTCATAGGCACCAGGGCAATTTATGTTAGAGGCAGCTGCAGTCCCTGAGACCTCCCAGAGGAGTGCCTTGTGTCTTCTCGGTGAGGGGCTAGAGCACATATCTACGTCTAGAGGGGGTGCTCTTCTGATACGGATCCTCACCCTGTAATTTCATCAGTTTGATTGGGTTATTTATCAAACTGATCAGGGGCTCTCTTGATCAACCACCTTTACAACAGGATTGAGAGTCGAAAGGGACCTTTAGTCATCTCGTCCAACAGCTCGTTTTAAGTGACTAATGGTAGAGCTGAAACTTGAACCTATCTTCAGATTCCAAACAATGCTCTTTCTAGTATACCACACTACCCAGGCCACACCAGGCCCGTCACTGAGCTCTCCTTTTTTCTTCCATTTGACCCCTTTCCCCCCTCATATTCCCTAGCCTGGAAACCTAGAAATGGAAGCCCCATCTGTTTACTCTAAGAGCCCAGCGCTGCATTACAGATAGTTGGCCCTGGTGTGCTCCCGGAAATCCCCAGACTTCTCTAGAGGAGAAGCTGCTTCTGGTTTTCATGCCTTCCCTCCCCCAGAGGTGGCTACATTTGAGCTGGAGAGTGAATCATCCTTCAGCTTGGATCAGCCACTTCCTCTTCTCCTGCTTCATTCTTCCCCTTTTGATGCCAATGACTCACAAACGCCTGTGCTTATTTGTAGCAATAATGATCGCCCTCCATGCCTGAGAAGACAGACCCTGAGCTAGGTTGAGAGGTTGCTTATGTTTAGCCAGTGCCTTCCATTCCTCCAAGAGCTCTATCGGTATCTAAGCTAAAGACTTCTGACTAGGGAGCCCTTTGTAAGGAGAGAACTTAGAATAGCTAAATACAGCTCTAGGACTAAATATACAGGCCCATTTAGACTTTCATGTCCCCTCCCCCACCCCACCCCAACTTGTCCTCTATTCTCTCTTCATCTTTCATACAAATAACAATAAGTTGAGGATCTATGATTACAATGATGCGGGAATTTCCTCCATCCTGGAAGAATGCAAATAACTCATCTATAATTTATAGTTTTAAAAAGAATTGACTGAGACTCCCAGAAGTTAAGTGAATGGTCCAGGGTCACACAGTTAATTTGAGTCAGGTCTTCTTTACCATAATTCCAGCATTCTGCCCCTACCACACTGCCTCTCCTTTGTAAACATAAAATATACTGAAATCTGTTCTAGGGCTGTTTCTGACTCTGTCTACGTAGGATTCATGGAGGCCTGTTGTAGGCAGATACCATTTAAGGTCACACTTCACATTTCATTAAATTTCTAACCAGTTCTAACAAAGGTGCTAACAGACTGGGACCTTTTCCAACCCACCCACTGCATGGGACTATTCCCTGCCTCAAAGTAGTCCTTGGGGCTGCCTCCTAGCTTTTCTGAGGGAACTCTTTCCTTAGAGCTTTCTGACAGTCTATTATAGTATCTTTACTTAAAGTTATTTAGGGATGTAAGTTCACCTCAACTCGGTAAGTATAAACTGATTTGGATGTCGTTTACACCACCCACCATGAAGGGCTGAGGCTGGGCACCTGAGCAGTGGTACAGATTGGGAATTAATGGGAGGGAGGATGTTTTCCAAGAAGCCCCTTGGAACGAATAATTCTTTCTGCTGTGGAGGAAGAGACACTATGGCTTCATGAGCTCAAAGAGACCATTTCTTCTGTTCTGTGAGCCCTGTTGTGTCTCAAGGGTGGTGACCTGAGACAGCTGGGAAGGGGGTGATCAGTAGAGCTTTATTTTCCTCCTCCCTTCTGTCTCTGTTGAAGTAGTCAGTTCTAAAAGTCTTTTAAACCAGAAAAGATGCTTTCTCCACCCTTAACTCAAGGAAGTGGCCCTTCTTTGTATACCCAGCTCCTCTCCTTGCCCAGCCCACCATCAGCCTCCAAGCTGAATGATGCTATGCCATCATGCTCTTTCCACAATGAAGTCCAAAATAATGGTAAAAATGATAACTGATATTTTATCTAGAGCTTTAAAGTTTGCAAAGCTCATGTATAATATATTCTCATATATATATATGTGTGTGTGTACACACACACACACACACACACACACACACACACACAGAGTATGTCATTTTAACCTCACAACATCCTAAAAGATTGATGGGCATTACCCCCATCTTATAAATCTGAGACTCAGAGGTTAAGTGACTCCCTCTTGGCCTCATAGTCAGTAAGGCCACACTAGAAAACTTTTGAAGGCTTTTTGGCTGTGATTCAAGAGGGGTCCTGCTACTGTGTCTCATATTCCTAGAAGACTTGGGCCTGCTAGTTAGCTAGGACGTGGGACCAGCTGTTATGATTTTTCTGGGTAGATGGCTCTCCTGCCTCCTTAAGACACTCCCACTGGGTCACAAATTTGGGAAATGCCACTAATTGAAGGGGATCCAAAGGCTTTGCACCCTGTCAAAATAAAATTACCTCAAGGGGTTCCCTTATTAAGCTTCATTGGATCATTTATACCTCATTGTGTATTTATTAATTCAACAGTTATTAAGTCCTACTGTGTGCAAAAAAATGGCAAGACAAGTTTGGGGATAGTCCAGTTCATAGGATAGATTGAATATGTGAAATGAAGCTGAAAAAATGGGTTGGAGGCGGAAATACCAGAGCAAGCTCTTTGGGCTTTATTTGGTAGGCAATAGGTAGCTGTCAAAGGATTGTGAACAGTGACAAATTGAGAGCAGTGCATGAGTTTGAGTGGGTTTTCCAGATTTCTTTCTCAACAGCAGGTTTTGATAGGAAAAAGCAGAGAGAGGATGAGTAGGAGCTTAGTCTCCCTAGAGGGGAGTAGGAGAAAGGGACACAGAAAGGGAAAGATGAGAGCACCTAAAAGACAAACTTCTGAGATTTCACAACTTGTCTGAGACTGACTATCTTCCAGTCATCCACAATGGGCTCCTTTTCTGGCTACTCCAATTTCTCTCCAACCATACTCAAATGAAATGATCAAGATGGCATTAGTGGAATTCACCTTGTATTTCTAATGCCAATAGCCCTGGGCCCTCCTCTAAGCTCTGTCTAGTACCCCTCTGGAGGCTAATGACTCATGAATAAATGACAGGAGAGAAGATCTCAGCAGTTCAGAGATATTGTCCTTATCAGATCTCCTCATGGTATCTAGGTCTGCCTTCTGGTAGATCCACAGAATGTTAGAGTGGGACGGGACTCCACAAATGAGGAAACTGAGTCTGACAGAGGGGAAGTGATATGGCCAGAGGTGCTTAGCACAGAGCTGGCACTAGATCTCAAGCCTTCTAAGTTCCAAGTCCCCGCAAGACCTATGATTTCTTTAGTGTAGAGAGCTCCCTACTCTGCTCTTTCTGCCACTCCAGATGGGTCCCTGCTCTGCAAGTTCTATACAGCCTTGGAGAATTGCCAGGACTACTGAGAGGTTGTAACTGGCCCAGGATCACAGAGGTAGTGTACAGCAGGGGCAGGATTTGAACTCAGGTGTTCCCTGAATCTAAGTTCAGTTTTCAGTCCCTTATGACGCACCCCAAAATGTTGAATTTTTTTAAAGGGACTCCTTGAGGCATGTGTGCTTGCCAGCTTCTGCCTTCATGATTTTGCTGACATGGATCTCCTACTCTTGCCTGGATGGCCAGTAATGGGGGTCATTTTATCATCTTGTAGCTCCTTCTGTGGGATCCATGTACCCACAAAGGCTGTCCTATCTCTGTCATGTATTTTTACCCTGGGCCTTTCTCCATTTGAAACAAGTAGGAAAGCAATGTGATATGGTTGGGGTCCCAAGTTCCAGCTCAATGTGTGACCAGCCTCTATGGACATATTTTCTCATGTATTGGTTTTCTTAGAATGAAGAGGTTGAGCTAGGTCTTTGAGGTCCTTTCCAGTCCTGATATTGGAAAAAGGAGATGGGAGCTCTGAAAAGGCTTCAAAGAGAAGGTGATGCTTGGGTTAGTTGGTAAAGCATAGATAGGATTTGAACAGTGGTGTATGTTGGGAGGGAAGAGTTGAAGAGGAATTTTTAAAGAGGTCTCTCTACCACCATGGAAAGGATATAATGGGAAATGTTTGAAAAGAAGGTGAGTGGTCCTGAGTCTAAAGCAAGGGAAAGCCCACTGAAATTCATATAATGCTGAAGACTAAGGAAACATACCACCAGGGTGTGGTTTTATTCTGTTTTGTTGGTTTTAAATGAGGAAAGAAAAAGGAGGGAAAAGGGAACATTCTAGGGAAGAAAAAAGGATGACAGAGAAAGAACTCACCATTTTTCATAATTGAGGTGACAAAAGAGGATTGAACACACATGTGAGTACAGTGTAAACATTAATTAAATTTAACAACAAATTTGATGAGTAGAAAGGAGGGTCAAGAGGGAACACATATTTAGGAGGAAATAATTACAAACAAAACCAACTTCGACTTCAGAGGGTAGATCATAAAGGTGGTGGGATTAAAAATAGCAGTGAATGTCAAAAGGTTATACAACATACTCAGGTTGGATTTATATGAGGAATGCAAGATTGGTTCACTATTAGGAAAACCATAAACATAATAGTCCATACTGTAACAAAAAAACCCACATAATTATATCAACAGATTCAGAAAAGACTTGATAAAATATGACACCTATTTATATTTTTTTTTAATTAAGAAGCATAGGAAAAATGGACTGTTCCTTAATATGTTAAGCAGTATCCATCTAAAACCAAGAGCTAGCATTATTTGCAACAGAGGAGAAACACTAGAGGCCATACTAATTAGATTGAGGTAAAGCAAGGATGCCTATTGTTACCACTATTATTTGATATAGTTCTAGAAATGCTAGTTATAGCAATATGACAAAATGAAATTGAGAGAATAAGCATAGGCAAAAAAGAAACAAAATTATCACTTTTCACAAATGACATGATTTAGAGAATCCTATAGAGACTAAAAAAATTGGAATAATAATTTAGGTAAGTTTTTAGGATATAAAATAAACCCACTCAAATTATCAGCCTTTCTATACATTACCAACAAAACCAAGCAGGAAGAGATAAAAAGGAAATTCCATTCAAAATAACTGCAGAATGTATAAAATATTTGGGGTTCCAACTACCAACAGATGTACATAGGAATTATATGAATGCAACTACAAAACACTCTTTACAAAAATAATGAACTTAAATAATTGGAAAGATATTAATTATTTATGGTTAGGCCATTCTAATAGAATCAAAATGGGAATGCTACATAAATCTCTTTACTTATTCAGTGCCAAACCAATTAAACTATTTTATAGAACTAGACAAAATAATAACAAAATTCATCTGGAAAAACAAAAGGTTAAGAATCATAAGGTAAATAATTTATTTTTAAAATGTGAATGGTGGAAAGAAATACTCTAGATCTTAAACTTTACTGCAAAGCAAGAGTCATAAAAAAAACTTCAATGTTGATTAAAAAATAGAAAAATTGATCAAAAGAACAGATTAGGTACACAAGACCTAGAAGCAATTGAACATAGCAGAGCATTCAAAAAACCCAAGGATGTCAATTAGAGGGGAAAGGACTTATTACTATTCTCAAAAAATTTTGGGAAAACTAGGAAGCAGTCTGGCAGATATTAGCTTTAGATCAATAACTCACACCATATATCACAATGAACACCAAAAGGATACATAGCATAGATGGATATGTAACTATGGATAAGGGGAGTTTTTTTTAATCAAATAAAAAATAGAGATCATTGTAAAAGATAAAATGACAATTTTGATTACATAAAATTGAAAAATTTTTGTGCAAGCAAAATTATTGAAGTTATAATTAGAAAAGAAATCATGAATAGAGAGTCCTTGCAGGAAATTTCTCAGATAAAGGATTGATATCCAGGATATATAGAGAATTGATCAAATATATCAGAAGAGCCATTCCCCAATAGATAAATGGTCAAAGGATATGAACAGGTATTTCTTCTACAAATGTGAACGATAACCATATGATAATTATTCCAAATCCCTAAAAATAAAGGAAATGTGAATTAAAATAGCTCTGAGGTTCCACATCATACACATCAGATTGGCAAAGATGACAGAACAGAAAATGACAATTGTTGGAGCAGCTATGGAAGGATATGTATACTAGTATATTGTTGGTGAAATTATTAAGTCGCCCAACCATGCTAGGAGGTAATTTGAAAAAACATCCCAAAAGTCACTAAACTTTGACTCAGTGGTATCACTACTAGGCATATACCCCTAAAGAGATAATAGAAAAAAGGAAAGAGCCTATCTGTACAAAACACAGCAGCAATTTTTGTTGTAGCGAAGAACTGGAAACAAAATGAACATCCCTCAACTAGGGAATGGCAAGACAAATTATGCCATATGAATGTAATGAAATGTTATTACACTGTAAGAAATAGCAAAAGAAATGGATTCAGAGAAGACTTGTATGGATTGATACAGAGTGAAATGGGCAGAACCAGGAGAACAATGTATTTAATGATTGTAATGTTGTAAAGGAAAACAATTTTGAAAGTCTTAAGAGCTCTGATCAATTCAATGACTGATAGCAATTCCACAAGACTGATGAAGCATCCTTACTACCCCTTGGTGGAGAACTGATGGACAGTAGGTGCTGAATGAGACACTTTCAAACATGTTTTAAATGTATAAATTTGTTTGCTTAATTATACTTATTTGTTACAAATGGGGGTTTTTAATTGGTGGAGAGAGTTGGGGGGTAGAAAGGTAGTCATAGACATGTAAAAAGAAGAAAAGAATATCGATGAAATATTTTTAAAATACACAGAAGAAAATTGTGGGAGATTCATAAGGAAACACATATGCAGGACAGTATTGGTACTATTGTGTTAAATTTAACATGTTAAAAAAAGAGAAATTATATATAATAGAGATTTAAAATTTCACATACAATCTTCTTTTTCTGTTCTTTGTGTGTGGAAATGTTCATATTTGTTGGTGCTTGTCAAGTTCATAATAAAAAAAAAAAGAGAGAGTCAGTGGTGGTGGCTGTGGAGTCACCTGGAGGACCTGATGTTTACTTCCTCTGTGACTTTGGACAAGTTACCTAATCTCAGAGGGGCCCCATTTTCCTCAACTATAAAATCAAGGAGTTGAATCAGATGAGTTCTAAAG
Source organism: Vombatus ursinus (assembly GCF_900497805.2). Classification (NCBI taxonomy): domain Eukaryota; kingdom Metazoa; phylum Chordata; class Mammalia; order Diprotodontia; family Vombatidae; genus Vombatus; species Vombatus ursinus. The sequence continues at coordinate 2,273,134 of NW_020954704.1, forward strand.
TCCCTTTCCACTCCAGATGTATAGTACAGTATAAAATTTGAAGAAAAACAAAGACATCAAGAATATAATGCAGAATGCCCCGATTATCCATGACATTAGCCCCAAAGATGAGGGAAGCCCCACGTCAACATTCTAATTTTCCATTGCTACCCTTTATGGATTTGTTCCCAAGGAAAATCCTGCACTTAAGTTCAAAACATCAGCTGCGCAAGTTCAGTATGGGAAAGAGCTGGCTAGGCTACAGTTCATGTGAAAAAACCCTGGGGGTTTTAGTGATTATAAGAACAATGTGAGTCAACTGCTGGACCTGGCAGCCCAAAGAGCTAGTGCAGGCAGAGGCAGAAAGTCCAGAACCAGAAAGGAGCTAGTCCCACTATCTGTTATCTTGGTCCGAACCCATTTGGAGAACTTTGTTCAGATCTGGGCACCATATGTATTTTGGGGGTATATTGATAAGCTGGAGTATGTTTGGAAGAGAATGAGGAAGGGACTAGAAACCATGTTCTAGGAAAATAGAACATGGTATAAACATAGAAATGTTTAACCTGAAGAGAAGGCTTAATTTACAGTAATAATCAAGTCAGCCCTCCACAAAGAGCTATGTTGTAAAAGAAGAATTATACTTATTCTGTTCTGCTTGGCCTTGGAAAGCAGAACTAGAAGCAAAGATGAGAAGCTACAGAGAGCAGATTTTAGTTCTACATAAGGTCATTCTTATTAACAGTTGTTTGTCTATCAATAGAAAGGTTTGCTTGGTGAAGTGGTGAACTCCCTGTCACTGGAGATCTTCAAAAAGAATACTGGGTAACACCTTTGTAGGGAATGTTATTGATGGTGTTCATGATAAGGATTTGATTAGATGACCTTTAAGGCATCTTCTAGTGCTAAGTCTATCATTCGCTGGAGGAATGGCTAAACAAGTTGTGAAAAATGAATGTAATGGACCATCTCTGGGCAGTAAGAAACTATGAATACAAAGAAGCAAAGGAAGATGTACGAATTAATACAAAGTGAAGTAAGCGAAACTAAGAAAACAATGTATATAATAACTACAACAATGTAAATGGAAAGAACAAAAAAATGGAAATTGAATGCTTCAAAATGATAATAAGCAAGTTTGCCCTCCGCTTACCCCAAAAGAAATAGAATACACCTCCCTCTCTTCTTTGCAGAGGTGGGGAACAGTACAGAGAACCCTGCAGAGAATATCATACTTTTTCAATGTGCTGGATAGTTTGTTGAACTTTTTTTTTGTTGTTATAAGGAGTGGCTCTCTGTGAGGGTGATGGAAGTGGGATAGGAGAGGTAATAACAAAAACTATTGATAAATTTTTTTTTAATTTTTTTTAGGCAATTGGGGTTAAGTGACTTGCCCAGGGTCACACAGCCAGTAAGTGCCAAGTGTTTGGTCTGAGGCTGGATTTGAACTCAGGTCCTCCTGACTTCAGGGCCAGTGCTCTATCCACTGTGCCACCTAGCTACCCTGATAAATTTTTTTTAAGAAAAGAAAATGAAATGGGGACTAAGAGAATCCCTTGGAATATTAGGTGAAACCCCTGTAGAGGATTTACAGGAGGCCATTAAAAGAACTGTGCAGAATGAAAGAGTGTGGATCCCATTTCTATGGTTGGAGATACCCCTCACTGTGTGCTCATAGATACATTCCAAAGTATAGAAGTGGGCTTTGGCATTCTAAAAATCAGACCAGTGTCTCTCAGCAGACCAGGAAGATTTTCTAAGTGCCAGGTCAGTGGGTAGAAATTGAAGGATATTTCAATTGACTTATTTGCTTATGTGCAGGCTTGATAGTCCTAGCTAGGGTTGGTCCAAGGCAAAATGGTGAAACTGTTTGAAAACAGCATGATGCAGGGGAAAGGGCAACAGATTTAGAGTTTGTGTGACCTTGGATAAGACTCTGGGTTCCAGGTTCTTCATCTAAAAATAGGTAGATGTGCTGGGAGTGAAACTGGGAGAGAGGTAAGAGTTAGATTATATCAGCAGTTCTCAAAGTGTGGTTCTTGGACTTCTGGGGGTATCTGAGACCCTTTCAGAGCATCCAAGAGGTCAAAACTATTTTAATAAACACTAAGACGTTATTTGCCTATTAAAATAGGCCTCCCTTTTCCAATTGTATGTGTCTTCCAATGTATGTAAGGTTGGATTTTCTTCATAGATTTCAACTAAAGTCACATATCATTACAAATTGGATGCAGAAGCAGATAGGAGAATCCAGCTATCTTCTAGTTAGCTAGCCATTAAAGAGATTTGCAAAAACATCGATGTCACTCTTCTCACCAAATTTTTGTTTTGGAAAATATAGCAATTTTTCATTAAAATGTTATTTATATTAGCATGTAATGGGTTTATTCTTATAATTTCAAAATGAATTACTAAACACATATTTAAATTTTTATCATTCTAATTTCTAATGTGGCAAACAACAATAGATAAAACTCACCATAAATGAAAGTTCTTTGGGGTCCCTGATAATGAAGAGCTTCAAAGGTCCTGACATGAAAAAATTTGAAAACTGCTGGACTAAATGTCTCTAAGGTCTGTTCTAGTAATAAAGTTCTGATAATAAACAAAAAAGGATCAAGGCCAAGGTCACACAGTAAATCAACGAGAGCCTGGAAGTTCTTCCTTTATCTCCTAGCAGCATCCTTGAGTTCAAAGTCCATTTAGGTCACAAGGACTTTGCCTCTGAGCCTTAGGAAAGCTCAGGATCAAATTTTCAGGCTCCAGGCCAGCATAGCCCTCAGATTTTAGGTGATTCCGGCCTAACGTCCCTGTTGAAGAACTTAACCTCATTTCTTAAACAGTTTCATTTCTCTCTCTAGGATATCCTACAGTCATTTCCTACTCTTAACATTCCAGTTCTAACATTCTGTGACTGGGACCCATGCAAGGTGTTTTCTGAAAGCACAGACAGGGTTCCAAAGTTACCCTTGGATTTCTGTGATCAAAGCACAGGAAACCAAAGAGCCAATTGCCAAGGACACGTAGACCAAAGATCACATCCTCCTAAAGCTGTAACTAAGATGAGACTATTGGGAGTTTGCCCCAGAATAGCAAAAATACATAGTACTGACATTATTGTCCCCAAAGTACTTCCTCCCCCATCTGCATTTCCCCTATGGCTGCAACAGTGGTGGTAGCCCTTATCCCACAGGCATTTCTTGCCTAGAAAGTTTGTGGTATTCTTCAGTCAGACAGGATGTATTTCTTCTCCGGCTACATTCCAGCTGAAGCATTCCTCCCTCATGCCGTCACTTGTTTTAGGTGTAAAAATTGCTAGTTATGACTCTGCTTCCTCCTGAAATGGCAATGGATTACATATGTGGGATGAGAGAGAGGGTGAAGTTAAAGGTGATTCCAAAATTTGAAGCTGAGAGACTGGCAAGATGAAGGTGCCATTCCTAAAAATAGAGAAGCTAAGAGGGGGAGATGAAGGTTTAAAGGGAAAAATGATGAGGTCAGTTTTAGATGTGTTGTATTTGAGATGCCACACAACACCAAGGTAGACATATATAATGGACATTTGGGAAATGAGATTGTAGCTCTGGGGGCTTGTTAAGACTAAAGGCACATATTTGGGAGTCAACTGCATAGTAAGGATAATTGAAGTCACAGGAATAGACAAGGTTGCTAAGAGAAAAGTGAGAAAAGTTCTAGAATAATACCTTCGGAGAACATCAATATTTAAGGAGTAGAAAGAAGATGATAAACCAGAAAAAAAACACAGAAAAGGAACTGTTGGAAAGGTAGGAGAATCATGAGCATGTGGCATCATGAAAGCCAAGAGAAAAGAGGAAATCAAGAAGAAGGTCTATAATGTCAAATACTGCAAAGATGTCAGGGAGAATGAAGATAGAGAAAAGATCATTAGATCTATCCAGAAGGCCATTAATGACTTAAGGGAGGGAGAGAGATGTTTTAGTAGAGTGGCAAGGTTAAAAGACAGATCCCCTGGGGTTGGAGGCCAAGTGGGTGGTAAGGAAGTTGAAGTAGCCAGTATAGATTATGTGTTTATAGAGGCTAGCATTAAAAGGGATGGGATCAAAGGAATAGTGTGACAGCCTGAAGGGCTAGCACAATCAAAGGATAGTTTTTTGTTTTTGTTTTTTTTTTAGTTCTTCAGGATAGAATGGAATGGAGCAAATTCCTAAAGGGAAAATAGCAAGTTACATGTTTGTGCCACTATGGGCTATTTGAATCCCTTGGGGGTTATGAACCAAATGAACCAGTCAGTCAACATTTGCTAAACATATTGACTGTAAACTGAGCCCCCAGTACGTGTCCACCCAACCACTGATACTCTCTACCTGGACTTCTTGCTCAATTGTTAGTTTATTGCCATCCCCTAATATCCAACCTACCCTAGTAATCCTGAACCCCTGAAAGTGGATATATAAATCCCATTCTCAATACTCATCTTGGTTGCTCCCTCAGTCTGCTCTCCTCTCCAGCCAGCATTCTCCCTCCTTTCTTGAGTTCAGTGCCTGGCCCAAAATCTTTATCTTTTCTTTTCCTGCCCTCATTCTGAGGTACTTCAACATGCATATTGATACTCCCTCAAATACCCTAATTTTTCAGTTCTATTCAATTCCTACAACCTCTTCTTCCAGTCGACCTCAACTACACATACAGATATTTACACCCTTCATCTTGCTATCATCTATTTGAGTACCACTTTTGAGAATGAAAGACAAACAACAACAATCCATATCTATTAACTCCAAAATTCTGTTATCTGATTGAAAAAATTTATCATTTCATCTTTCCCTGTGCCTTAAATTCCTAACTCTGTTTTTCATCTTCTGATCTAAATTCCCTCTACCTTTCAATTCTTTCCTAGGCTATCATCCCCGCATTGCCTAAATTCCTTTCTCTTCCTTATCTCTACCCCTTGATGAATTAACCCAAATCTACAGTCCTCCCTTGCCCCTTCTTAGTCCCCTTTGCTATTTCTTCATCCATGTAAGACCCTCTCACCATGGGTGGCCCCCAAGACTCTGTCCTGGGCTCCCTTTTCTTTTTGCTCTATACTATTTCAATTAAAGCTCTTACCAACTTTGGTGGGTTCAATTATCATTTTCTATGCAGTTGACTCCCAGGTCTATATTATTTAGCCATAATCTCTCTGCTGCCCACATCTCCAACTGCCCAAAATGCTCCCCACTTCCACACTCCCTTACCGCTGTTAAGGGTACCACCACAATCATCCCAGTTCACCCAGGCCAGCGTCATTGGTTTCATCCTTGGCTCCTCACTCTCACACCACATGTGTAATCCACTGACAAATCCTGCTTCATAACCTCTCTCATAATGTGTTCTCTTCTCTCCACTCATACAGCCTCCACCCTAGTTCAGTTCCTTATCACCTCTTGCTTTGACTATTGCAGTAGTAGCCTTCTAATTGGTCTCCCTCCCTCAAGTCCCTACCCATTCAAATCCATCCTTTGCTCAGTTACCAACATGTTTTGTTTTGTTTTGTTTTGTTTTTTAAACTATGGGTTTAGGGGACAGCTAGGTGGCGCAGTGGATAGAGCACCGGCCCTGGATTCAGGAGGACCTGAGTTGAAATCGGGCCTCAGACACATAACACTTACTAGCTGTGTGACTCTGGGCAAGTCACTTAACCCCATTGCCTAACCAAAAATAAATAAATGAGTGAATGAATGAATAAATAAATAAATAAATAAATAGTGGGTTTGTGTCATCCCCCTGCTCAGTGAGCTCCAGTGGAACCCTATTACCTCCAGGATCAAATATAAATTCTTCTGTTTGGCATTCAAAGCTTTTCATAACCTGGCCCCTTCCTACTTTTGCAGTATTATTATACTTTACTCCTCTCCAAGTATCCTACAAACCAATGACCCTGGCTTCCTTGCTGTTCCTTGAACAAGTCCCTGTCTCTGTACCTTCACATTAGTCTGTACTCCTTGTTTAGAAAGCTCTTTCCCATCACTTTTGTATCTTAGTTTCCCTGGATTTCTTCAAGAATCATTTAAAAAAAAAACAAAAACATTTCAAATCCTGCCTTTTCCTAAGACACTTTTCCGTATCCCCCCAGCTGCTACTGCTAATGCCTTCAGAGATTATCTTCATTTACTCTCTATATATCTTCTATATACCTAGTTATTTGCATATTGTCTCCCCCATTACAAATGCACACTCCTTAAGGGCAGGGGCTGGGTTTTGGAAGATTTCTTTGCCTTTCTTCAGAACCCTAGCACTTAGCACAGTGCCTGGCTAATAGTGACTGACTAAAAATAACCCCGAAAAAATGCTGCCTAGAGATACAGATGGAATGGTTTCACCTCCCAGCCTTCTTAGAATTCCTCTGAAATATGACAGATGGGAGTATAAGGGACTGATCTAGGGAGTTCCCTGACAAGTTTGTTTTGCTTACAGGGTGGGGGACATAGTTTAGGACTGATAATATCTCTCCACATAGAGTGCTGGGCCTGCCCATTGACAAGCTCTGGAATAAGATTTAGAACATTGTGCTTGGGAATGATGTGATTCCTTGGCTCATTGTGGAGAAGAACCATACCTTTGTGCTGGCCTATAAAAAGGTGATTGCCCCTTTATGTCTTTTCCCCATTTCTCAGGACATGTCAGAGATCATAGACCTGAGAATGGACTTTGGTCTTCAGGAAGGTGCTTACATATTGCCATAGCTCCCTAGGGACTTGCCCAGGCATGGCAGCCTCTCTGATCAAGTGACGGCAGTAGCCAGGGTAGAGGTGAAGTATTGAGAGCTCCTGCATGTAGCACTGGAGAGACAATGACAAACAATGCTCTCAACCACAGGGTGGCCATGGTAGAAGCAATGACCCAGAAATGAGAATCAGGAAGAGGTGAAAGTTCCTGAACCTTCTCCCTCTGGGTTTCCCCATAATCCAGCCTCCTAGAAAGAGAAAAAGGATTTCAGCAATATCTGTGGGGGTGACCTCTCTAGCTGAAAGGTCAAACACTGATATGTTCAAAAAATATGGCAGTGGTAACAGGAAGTGAAGAAAGAAGGGAGGAAGGCAGGAAGAGAGGGAGGAAATAAGCATTTATTAAGTACTTACTATGTGCCAGACATTGGCTAATAGCACTAAGGATAATACAAGCAAAAGGAAAGATGGTTCCTGTCCTCAAGCAGCTTACATTCTTTTTTTTTTTTGGCAAGGCTTCCCTTTCCTCTCCGCCCCCCAAAAGGCTACAATTAAGTGCAGATATATTTGTATATACATACAGATATTTACATACACATATACATATATACACACACATACATATATACATACATATATATACATATGTATATAGACATATACTTTCTCTAACAAATTCTACTCCTAATCTTTGTTTTTATGTTTGTGTGTATCTCTTATTTTCTATCCCTCCTGAATCCTCTACTGTACTTCTACCCTCTACCTTGCCCTCCTATTACTTGGCCTATGCTGCCTCCAAGAAACCCTCCTCTATCCTCCCATTGCCATAAATCTAAACACCCTTCTTTAACTCCCTTTGACATACTCCCTCACTCTCCCCTCTAGAGATCCCTCCCTTCTCCTCTCCCCCTTCCTTATCCCCTTACCATTTTATTTCTTCTCAATTTGGAAGACTTTTATACTCTTCTAGATATATATGTATTGTTCCCTCTTAAACCCATTTCCAGTGACAGTAAGTTACCAGAACCCCCAGTTCTCTTACCCCATCTAATTCCTGTTTTGATTCTTCCTCTTGTACCTCATTTGTATAAAATAATTACTTTTTTTGGCTCTTCCTAAATAGTTTTACTTTTTAAAGTCATATCATAGTCAGGTCTACCCCAGACTTTCTTACGAACTACCCAACTACTAATGACAATCTTAGACATATGTTTTACATTTTACATACATAAAAGCTAAGCAGTCTGGTCTGTCCTTACTGAGTCCCTTGTAATCAGTCATTGGTATGTACCTTATGTTTCTCTTGGCTCTTGTACGTCAAATCTTCTATTAAGTTCAGGTTTCTTTTTGTTTGTTTTTTTCAACAAAGTCCTGAAAGTCTGACAGTTGATCAAATGTCCATTTTTTTTGCATTCAGGATTCTGCTGAGTGTGATCTTTTTGGCTGAAACCCCAGTTCTTTTGCCATTCAATAAGTGTCCCAACACCTGTGGTCCTTTAGTGTCTGCCTCCACTGCTAGGTCTTGGGTGATTCTAATTGTGGCACTGTTATATTTAAAGTGTTTTTTCTTGTTGTTCTTAGTAGTTTATCCTTGAGCTGGGGGTTTCAGAATTTGACCATAATATTCCTGTGAATTTTCCTCATAGGATCTCTTTCAAGTGGTGATTGATGGATTTTTTCTGTTTCTACTTTCCCCCTTGTTCTAATGCTTCAGGATAATTTTCTTTAATTATTTCTTGTATTGTTGTATCAATTCTTTTTTTGATCATAGCTTTCAGGTAGTCTGATTATTCTTATGTTTTCTCTTCTTGATCTGTTCTCCAGATTAGTTGTTTTTCTTATAAGATGTTTCATTTTCTCTTCTATTTTTTCATTCTTTATATTTTACTTTGTTATTTCTTGATTTCATAACTTTACTAGCTTCCCCTTGCCCAATTCTAATTTTTAAGGCGTCATTTTCTTCCTTAAGATTCTGGATCTCCTTTTCTAATTGGTTGACTTTCTTTTCATCATCTTCTTGTTTTTCTTGGATTTTTTTTTTTTTTTTTAGTTTTCCCTCAACATCTCTCATCTGATTTTTAGTCTTTTTTAAGTTCTTCTATAAACTCTTTTTGGGCAGGCCACCATTTGACGTTACTCTTTGGGGTAGAAGAGGGTTTTGTTGCTTCAATATCCTCCTCTGAAGATGAACCCCAGTCTTCTCTATTCTCATAATAACTTTCTATGGTTGGATTCTTTCTCTTTTGTACATTTTTTTTTTGGTAGTAATAGCTTAATTTTTGTGATCCGCTCTAGTCCTGGGTGATGGAGGATGGTGCCTCTAGCCTCAGATCTTCGGTTTTCCCCCTCTAGCCTGGAACCAAAGCCAAACCTCCAGCCTCCTGTAAGTGTCTACAGCCAGGGACGTTCTGCCCCACTGCTTCTGCACTCACTGTGTGTGTGCTGGTTCCTTCTTGCCCCACTGCTCTACGCAGCACAAGCTGGGTCTGGTGTTCCTTGTCAGCAGAGGTTCCCTGGGTCTTCCTGGGCTCAGACGCCCAATTCCCCTCACTGTCCTGGGAGTAAAATTCCTGTGGCTGGGGCTGAGGCAGCCTCCCAAACCAGCTAACCCCAGGGCTTGCTGCCGGTTGTTTAAGCGGACCCTAGCCCGGAGGTGTTTACTCTTCATTGGGACCAAACCTCTCCCTGGGATTTTTCTTCTGATCTTCTCATATTGTCCCAGGAGGACCCCTGTTTTGGCCCTATTCTTATCTCCCCGCCCCACACACAACACACACTGTGTTCGCCCTGAGGCGCTATTTTATCTCTTTTGTGGGGGGAAATCTTGAGAGTTTGGAATTTTCTGACCTACTCCGCCATCTTCCCAGAATCCTCTCCCAAGCAGCCTACATTCTAATGGGGGAAGACAACACAAAAAGGGGGCTGAAAAGGAGGACAGGAGAATGAAGGTACCAAGGGCATGATTCTGAAGTCCAGAGAAAGTCAGGAACAGGCCAGGAGGGGAATGATAGCAGGCTGGTCTGGGCCCCTTCACAAAATGGAGGCTCCAGGAGAAACTCCCCAGTGGGAAAAAGTGGGGCAGGCCTTACAAAGGGATATTCCAAAGGGATTAGGCCAGAGAAGGCCTAGAATATTCTAGGGCAAGGGGGCTCCAGGATCTGAGGGAAGTTTTAGGATTACTGGCATTGACAATAATAGCTGATGTTATAATGTTATAACATTATAGGACTTTAAAAGGGGTTTATATAGTCATTTCATCTGATCCTCACAATATTCTTGGGAGGTAGGTTCTAGAGTTGTTACTTTGTTCATTATACAGATGAGAAAACTGAGGCTGAGAGACCTGACGTCTTAGAGTTAGTGGATGTCAGCGGTGGGTTTCAAACAGAGGTCTCTCTTAACTTTGAATTCTGGGCTATTTCCTCCATACCATGTCAGCTTCCTATAGTACTGTCAGGTAGTCTATGAACTTAGTTCTTCTAGATGTTTGAGCTACCCGACCTTTGGAGATGGGGAGGAGTATCACAGTTGTGATAGTCTGATTGCATACTTTGTGGTAGCCAAGTTGTTTGTTGTCCAGTCATTTTTCAGTCGCGTCTGACTCTTCGTGACCCCATTTGGGATTTTCTTGGCAAAGAATCTGGAGCGATTTGCCATGTCCTTCTCCAGCTCATTTTACAGATGAGGAAACTGAGGCAGACAGGGGTAAATGACTTGCCCAGGGTCACATAGCTGGTACATATCTGAGGAAAGATTTGAATTCCTGAGTCTAGGCCTGGAGCTCTATCCACTGCACCACCTAGCTGCGAAAGAGCTATATACAAAGTAAATGTCCATCAATTGGGGAATGACTAAAAAACTGTGGTATAGGAATGTAATGGAATGTTACTGTGCTACACGGAATAGTAAATGATGAATACAGAGAAACATGGACAAACTTAAATGAATTAATGCAGATTGAAGTCAGCAGAGCCAGGAAAACAATATACACAATGACTACAACAATATAAATGGAAAGAATAATCACCACAAAACATGAATATTGCAAAATTATAAAGAATAATCCTGACCCCAAAGAAGACCCTCTCCCGCCCCCCAATCCTGTGCAGAGCGGGTAATCAATGGGCAAGGAACATTACATCTGTAAGACTGTTTCAATATATTGATTGGTTTTGCTGATTTTTTTTTCTGTTCCTCCTAATTTTTTTTTTTTTGTTTTTAGAAAGTTCTTGGTTATAAGGGATGGTGGATGTCTTGTAGGAGGAGGGATGCAAGGGGAAATCTATGTGATATAAAGACAAAAGATATCAATAATAATTTATTTTTTACAGAAAAGAAAGTCTTCCTGCTGGAATTAGAGTGGGGAGTAGGAGAAAGTGGAGGGTGTGGCAAGTATGGACTTTGATACTGGCTAGGTCCTTTGAGTAGGAAGAGCTAGGTACTATTGGTATTGTGTTTCTAGAGCCAAGTAGCTAGGAATATGGGAAGCTAAGGAATGCCATCCTGCTATAATCTTAGTCCTACTGTGTAAGGTCAGTAGTAAGTAGTGAGTAGCCACTAGTCCACACAGTGTTGCCTTTCCAATGCTGGGCTGAAATAGAGAACCAAAAATTTGGGATGGTACTTCCAGGGTTCTGTGCTAAAACGAGGGAGGGGAAGATCCTGACAAGGTAAAAGAGGTCATTCTCTGCCTGATTTCTTAGTCACTGAATGGGCATTGCCTCAGTCAAACTGAGACCCGTTAAAGACCTTAGCTTACAAAGACCAGGGTCTCCCACTGCACCCAGGGCCATCTCCAGTCATCCTGATCTATATCTTGCTACTAGACCCAGATGGCTCCAGAGGAGAAAGTGAGGCTGGTGACTTTGCATAGCCCTCCCTCACTAAAATCCAATTCACACGGCATCATCTTCCTGATATCATGGTCCTCTTTGAGAACGAAGGACGAACAACAACAATAGCTAAGACGGGGAAAGGCTACAGAACCAGCCAAGGGCTCTTTACTGACCCTAGTAGCAAATGATTGGCCCTTTTTAGGTACCCAGTGGTAGGCAAATGTCTCCAGAGGGTGTGACTCGATGTCTTCCCAAACATTCATGTTCCAAGTGCCTTTACCTTTACATCTTCTCCTGGGGGAACAGTAGTTGAAAATACTAGATAAGACTGTGGCAATAAGATTGTTCTTACGTGCCTCTTACACCAAACAGCGCTGCCTCACAAAAAAATACCTGTTGGAGCCACTGCTGGTGTTGGGTGGCCATAGTTCCTTGCTCTGTTTGGGGGGGGGGGTGCAGGAATGTAGTGGGGTAGAGGGTGTGCCTGACAGTGTTCTATAAAGTCTATACTGAGGGTCACAAATGGGGGATGAGAAATTATCAAGGTTCCTCTCAGAGTGGGAAGTAACAGCTACCTAAGGGCCATAAGCTCTGCCCTAGTACCTAGGGCATATGAGTCCGTCAACAAGTACTAATGTTTGTTTGTTTGTTTGTTTTGCTTTTTGGTGAGGCAATCGGGGTTAAGTGACTTGCCCACGGTCACACAGCTAGTAAGTGTCCAGTGTCTGAGGCTGGATTTGAACTCGGGTCCTCCTGATTCCAAAGGCAGAGCTCTATCCACTGTGTCGCCTAGCTGCTCCATCAACAAGTACTAATGAAGCAACTAAAATGGGTCAGGCACTGGATAAGTTCTGGGGATACAAAGAAATGCAAAAATAGTTCCTGCCAGAAGCCTTAACCCATAAGCTCTTGACCCATAAGCTGTCTACTACTAGCCACGGCTTAGCTGAACTGTGTGTCCTGAATAGAACAGCTTGTACAAATGACACAGGGCTCAAGATATGAAGAAAATAGGCTAATCCTAAAAGAACTAAGGCTTCATGGATTGGGCACTAACTAAACAAATTATAGAACATAGATATAATGGAATGTCACTAGGCTGTAAGAAATGACAGATGCAACAAATGCAGAGAAGTATTTGAAGTCTTACCTGAAATGATACAAAGTGAAGTCAGCAGAGGCAAGGAAAACAATATGAGAAGACAGCTCCCTCTACTCCTTTGCAAACAGGGGTGGGAGGTCCACAGGTGTAGAGTGTAGCATATACATTCAGATTTTTTTTTCAATGTATTCATGTATTTAAAAAATTCTTTGTTGTATGGGATGACTCTTTGGGAGAGAGGGAAGGGGAAGGAAGTATGCAGGGGGAAACTTGGAAGGTATAAAAACAAAAGCTAACAAAAATTGATTTTAAAAAATGACTATATTCTGGTTAAAATTTTTAACTAAAAATTGACCGTGTTGCCCTTCCATCGTCCCTAGGGCTATATAGCTTCAGGAAATGGGTGTTTCTTATCAGTAGATACAGTCAGAACTAGAGCTAAGAATTCTTTCACCATGGGGTAAAAACAGTTGGGGCTGGGCAAGTAGAAGTATACAGAAGACACTCTAACCAGGGCACAATTGCTGAAAGTGAGGGTGTGAACTACCTGCCAGTAAATCAGACCTTTGCCTCTTCTCCCCTCCCCCACTCCCAGAGTACTGGAAAAGGGACACCTCACCTATCCCTGGTTCCAGATTGCCTCTGCCTAGATGAGAGGAGGACCTGTAGGTGAGATGCAGGGGCGGCAGTTGCCTCAGGGAGGAAGCATGCCCTACTAGGAAGGAAATACACAGCACCCTCACTGCTCAACTATTTGGTATGCTCTGTGCCCAAGACTTTCAAGGCAGCTAGTTGTGGCTAGAGAACTGGGCCTGGAGTCAGGAAGACCTGAGTTCAAATGTGGCCTCAGATAGTCACTAGCTGTGTGACCCTGGGCAAGTCACTTAACCTGTTTGCCTAATTCACTGGAGAAGGAATTGACAAACCATTCCAGTATCTTTACCAAGAAAACTCCATACAGTGTCACAAAGAGCCAGACATGACTGAAAAAACAAGGGCCTAAGACTTTAGGCAGACTTTAGTTCAGCCCAATATGAAATCCTTTCCCCAGGGGAACACAGATATAGACACAGAAACAAATACATAGGGAAAGACATCCAAGTGGTAGGCAGACTCCCCAGAGCTCTACTAGGTAGCTAGATGGCATGCATGAATACTACTACATAGGTAGGTGGATAGAGTATTGGACTTGGAGTCAGTAAGACCTGAATTTAATACACTTTAATACAACTCTGTAACCTTAGACAAACTACAACTTCTCTTAACTTTAGTATCCTCATCAGTAAAATAGGGATAATAAAAGTACCTACAACTTCACAAGGTTGTTGTAAGGATCAAATGAAATAAGGTTCCTTTACAAAGTGCTTTGTAAACCTTAAAGCACCATATAAATGCTAGCTATGGTTGTAGAGTTCCAGGCCTGGAATCCGGAGGACCTAAATTCAAATGCAGCCCTTAGATACTAGCTGTGTGACCCTGGGCAAGTCCCTTAAGTTTCCTCATCTCTAAAATGAGCCGGAGAAGTAAATGGCAAACCACTCCAGTGCCTTTGCCAAAAACAAAAACAAAAACAAAAAAAAAAAAACCAAAACAAAAAAACCCCCAAACAACAACAAGAAAAAACCCAAATGGGATCAATGAAAAGTTGGACATGACTAAAAATGACTCAGCAACAGTTGTTATACTGTTCTGCCACAAAGATGTCTCACTTGGATCCATTGGTCTTTTTTCTTCCAACATAAACTCTACAACCATCATATGGAAGCATGGCTATGTCCTCCCTCCAATACTTGCGCTTTTTTTTGGAGGGGGGTACAAGCTGCCTATGCAGCCTCTGAAAAGGTAAGAGGCTAATGGTTCCTCTTAGGACAAGCAACAGCAGTTACTGCTTATCTGCTGCTCTACTGCCTTATATCCATGATGGGGCTAACGTCTGCATGGCTCACCCTACTTCTCCATTCCTAGAAGAGTGCTAGTTCTGTGCTTGGAACCTTTTAGTTCTTAATCAGGTCTAGGATTCAGGCGCAATCAATTCCCCCAGGTCACTGGGGCTAATCACCTTCCTTCCTGGTGATGTAATCTTTCTCCATGTATACTCCAGAAGAGCACTGCACAAAGCTCCCGCTTTGTATTGCAGGTACTTCTCTGATGTCTCAGACTTCTCAGTCTGCTACTGACATCTCTTCCCCAGTTTCTTTTGGAACCCTTGGTTCAAGTCAAATTATTCTCATCACAGTGGTTACTATGTACCTGATGTCCTTGTTCCATTTTTGTGACTTTGCTCATGCAATTCTTTCTACCTTGAATTTGGCCCACCTCCAAAGAGAGACATAGTTTCTGGGTAATTTAATCATTTTATTAATAGGGCCAACATGTTATTAATAAAAGGATGGTCATTTGGCCATCTCTCTTAGACAAAAGACAATCATCGCGGCGGCCTCACAGTTTACATACTCTTCAAAGAGTAGGTGTTCCTCCAGGTGGCAATCAACTCCTTTTGTTTACCATAATGGGAGGTGTGCTATATTAAAATGAGGGGCTGAGAGTGACATCATGTCGCCTTTGGACTGACTGTCTGTATATCCTGACCACTCCTAGCATACATATACATTCCTATTAAACATATTTTCACATTACTGAAGTCATATGTATGCCCCACCCAAGCCTGAGCAGAACAGTAGCTACCCTACTAGGGTGAGGTGTACCAGCAGCAATATCCTTCAAAAGACTAAACTTTTAAAATCAGGACTTTAGAAAAAGGAGAGAACTCTGGTTCTCCCCAAATTATTGGTTATTAATAATCATTCCTCTCTCCTCTCTCTACCAATCTATAACCCTCATCTCCTTCAAAGACTGCCTTAAAACAACTTCTTCAGGGCTACTCATGCCTTAGGCACTGTTGAAATTGATTCAAGTTGTTCAGAATATACCTTTTTTTTGGAGAAGTGTCCGTTCTAGTTTATACTAAGGTAAATTTGGGGAATAGAACCCGATGGAGGGTCTATGTAGAATGAGCCCACTCTATACATATGTACTTACTATGAGGCTCTATAAATATATTCTTTGGTGGTTCCATTACTTGGTAGTTCTTTTTCTCAACTAGACTGAAACCTCCCTGAAGGTAAATCTCTTACCTTTAACTATATTGTACAACTCTTCCTTCACCCCCCATCTCAACAATAAAGGACTCTGTTCATGATAGGAAGTCAACATGCAATTAAGCATTTTGATAGTTAGCTATTCAACAACTGATTGCCACTAGTAAGCCAATATTCCTTACCCTTTCAGCTCCAGATATCACTTGGCATATAAACAAGGGTGTGCTGGAGTCAACTTGTATAAATTGTTAAATTTGTAGTGTGAGCATCTGCATCTTGGAAATCAGCAAACCCCGCAAATAAAGACTTGATATATTGTTTTGTCAATTATCCTGACTTCAGAAAGTGATGGAAAAAATATTAATGCAGATCAAACATAAAAGTATGTCCTTTGGACAGCTGGTTGTTAAGCATTTACTAGCACACCCAGTAAGCCAGTAAAGACATCTTTGTCCCCTAGTCCTCAAGTTTATTCTGGTCAAGATTGAAGGAGCTCTTTCTTAGCTTAGAGCCCCAGGCAAGGAGAATACTGAACCAAGTTCACCCAGTGTCTAGCAATACAGTGTTATTATTTTTATGACCTTCTTCCTGGTTTTGACTCATGCCACAGTATTGTTTTACTATAGAAAATAATAGCTGGCATCTATACATATGTTACCTCATTTGAGCTTGACAACAATCCTGTGAGACACATGTTTTGCTACATGCATTATCATCTTTAATGATAGGTTGCATGACAGATACAGAAACTGAGGCTCAGAGAAGTTAAAAATGAGTTGCCCAAGATGGTACAACTAGTGTCAGAGATAATCTCTTTAAAAAATTATTTAGTATTTTATTTTCCCCCAGCTACACATAAAAACAATTTTTGACATTCATTTTTAAAACTTTGAGTTTCAAATTCTCTCCCTTTCTCCCTCCCCATCCCCCCCATTGAGAAGGCAAGTAATTCAATATAGTTTATACATGTGTAGTCATGCAAAACATTTCCATAATCAGAGATAATATTCTAACCAAGGTCTCCTAATGACTCCAAGTCCAATGCTTTTTCCACTATATCTTCCATGCTGCCTTAAGAAATGTTTTTTATTCATTGACAAGGTTGATGTTCCCCGGAAAGAGTGGCCACGCAATATGGAAGATTCAGGGTGACAGGTAGGCGAGGAAGAAGGGAAAAAGGAGGGGAGTTCTTCCAGACATGTCTGCTACTTGCTTTTGTGCTTAAATGAGATGCTATCAGACTGGGTTTTGGCTTCACCATCAAATTGTCTTCTCTCCGAAGACTAACCTCCAATTATTCAAACTAAATAAGTAGCATCCTCTACAACCGTGGTATCCAACTCAAATAGAAAAGGGGGCCACTAATCCATATATAAGAATCCCCATGGGCTGCATACCAATGTAATTTGAAAATGCAATGTTAATTTGAAACTCTGTCCAAAGTGTT
This sequence comes from Vombatus ursinus, assembly GCF_900497805.2. Classification (NCBI taxonomy): domain Eukaryota; kingdom Metazoa; phylum Chordata; class Mammalia; order Diprotodontia; family Vombatidae; genus Vombatus; species Vombatus ursinus. The sequence continues at coordinate 2,290,284 of NW_020954704.1, forward strand.
AGAAAACTGTGCATGACCTTTGACCCAGCAATACCACTACTAGGTCTGTAAACCAAAGAGATCAAAGAAAAGGAAAAAAGGACTTATTTATACAAAAATATTTATTGCAGGTCTTTCTGTGGTGGCAAAGAACTGGAAATTGAGGGGATGCCCATCAATTGGGGAATGGCTGAACGAATTGTGGTATATCATTTTGATGGAATGCTATTGTGCTATAAGTAATTATGAGGGAAATTGTTTCAGAAAAACCTGGGAAATCTCATATAAACTGATGCAAAGCGAAGTGAGCAGAACCAGGAGAACACTGTATCCCAGTAATAGCAATATTGTAATGATGATCAACTACAAAAAAACTACTTTGATCAATAACATGATCCAAGACAATCCCAAAGGATGAAATGATGAAAAATGCTATTCACCTCCAGAGTGAGAGCTGATGAACTCTGAGTGCAAATCAAAATATAATTTTTTTCACTTTTTATTTTCCTGCTTTTTTGTGGCATAGGGAAATATATTTTGCATGATTTCACACATATAATTGATATCATATTTCTTGCCTTCTTAGCAGGTAGAGGAAGATCTGGAGGGAGGGAGAGAATTTGGAACTCAGAATGCAAAAAATACCCCAAACCTGTTAAAAATAAATAAATAATAATTTCTTTAAAAAGACATCTGTTCTCTATGGGGCTCTACATGGGAGTGTTGTATCCTAGGCCTGCATAAGGTGTTTGTTGCCTGTGCTTTACAGAGCTAGGGATAGGGGAGCATCTCACTCGGGGAGAAATTTGGTGTCACAAGCACAACTCAAAAGTTAGAGGGTACAAAAACCTCAAGACATGATGTAACAGACTTGCTCTAGTTTTGTCTGAATTTCCTCTTGCCCCAACCTCAGGTTGAAAGAGGTGTTGACTAAAACATGTGTATTTTCCTATATGTGTATGGGTGGACATGAGCTTTTGTCATCCATACAGGCTGGTGACCATGGGAAATGTTACTTCACATCATTTTAAGGATAGAAAGTAGGATCTGAGAGCTGGGCCATGGCTGCCAACTGGGTCTACTCTGCCAAGCCCTAAAGGTCACAAAGAGTGCCAGGACAGGCTTCCATCTTCTCAACTCCTACTCATTTTTCACTCCCTTACAATTTGTCTTCCGTCTCTACCATCCAGCAGGAACTGCTCTCTTTAAGGTCACTAATGATTGATTATTACTAAATGCAATAGCCTTTTCTCATTCCTCATTGTTATTTACCTTTCTGTAGCTTTTGACACTATTGACGACTCTCTTTTTCTGGAAACTCTGTCTTGCTTGGGTTTTCTTGATTCTGCTCTTTCTTTCTTCTTACAGTCAGACCAATCCTTTATCTTCTTTAAAGGTTCATCATCAGGGCAGCTAAGTGGTGCAGTGGATAGAGCACCCTCCTTGAAGTCAGAAGGACCTGAATTCAAATCCAACCTCAGACACTTGATACTTACTGGCTGTGTGACACTTGGCAAGTCACTTAACCCAATTGCCTAGCAAAAAACAAAACAAAAACAAACAAAAAAGGTTCTTCATCATCATCATCATTATCCTCCTCTCTCTTTCACTCACACACACATGCACATCTCAACTCCTATCAGCTCTTTGCATAAAACTCCCAAATTTACATATCCAGCCTTCATCCCTCTCCTGAGCACTGGTCCCACATCACCCTACCTGGTGGACATGTCCACCTGAATGTACCATATGTGTCTCAAGCCCAACAAGTCCTAAACAGAACTCATTTTCCCCCCAAATTCACCCCTCTTGTGAGCTTGTCTTTTTATGTAGAAGGTGCCATCATTCTTCTAGTTACTCAGAATAATGACCTAGGAGTCACCCTTAAATTGTTCACTCTCATTAACCCCCTATATCCAATCAATTACTAAAAATTATCATTTCAGGGACAGCTAGGTGGCACAGTGGATAAAGCACTGGCCCTGAAGTCAGGAGGACCTGAGTTCAAATTCGGCCTCAGACCAAACACTTGACATTTGCTAACTGTGTGACTCTGGGCAAGTCACTTAAACTCAATTGCCTAAAAAAAAAATTTACATTAAGGGACCGCAGGGCATGGAATATAATATTCCAGAGGGCAAAGGAGATAGGATTACAACCAAGAATCACCTACCCAGCAAAACTGAGTATAATTCTTCAGGGGAAAAAATGGTCATTCAGTGAAATAGAGGACTTTCAAGCATTCTTGATGAAAAGACCAGAGCTGAATAGAAAATTTGACTTTCCAATATAAGACTCAAGTGGAACATGAAGAGGTAAACAGGAAAGAGAAATCATAAGAGACTTATTAAGGTTGAACTGTCTACATTCCTGCATGGAAAGATGATATTTGTAACTCATGAGACCTTTGTCAGTATTAGGGTAGTTGGAGGGAAAAAATTATATGTATGTATGTATGTATATAGATAGATAGATAGATAGATAGATAGATAGATAGATAGATAGATAGAGGGCACAGGGTGAGTTGAAAATGAAGGGGTCATATCTGGAGAATAAAATTAAGGGGTGAGAGAGGATTATAGTAGGAGAAGGAGAAAGGGAAAGGTAGAACGGGGTAAATTATCTCACAAACAAACAGAAAAGAAAAGGCTCTTACAGTGGAGGGAAACCAGGGGAAGGTGAGAGGAAATGAGTGAATCTTATTCTCATCGGATTTGACTTAAGGAGGGTATAACATACACACTCAATTGGGTATGGAAATCTGTCTTACCCTGCAGGAAAATAGGAGGGGAAGGGGACAAGAGAGTAGGTGGATGATAGAGAGGAGGGCAGAGTGGGAAAAAAGGTAATCAGAAGCAAATGCTTCTGAGGAGGGACAGGATCAAAAGAAAGAATAGAATAAATGGGGGGGGCAGGATAGGATTAATGGAAATAGAGTTAGTTTTTCACAGCATGTCTACTATGGAAGTGTTTTGCATAATTGCACATGTATAGCCTATATTGAGTTACTTGCCTTTTCAATGAAGGTGGGTGGGGAGGGAGGAAGGGAGAAAATTTGGAACCCAAAGTTTAAAAAACACGTTTAAAAACAAAACAAAACAAAACAAAAACGACCATCTTAGGTCATTCAGATCATGCCAGGGGGCACCTGATGACCAGTAAAATAAGTTGATAGGGTAAAAAATAGTTACAATTTAACAGGCATAACAAAGATTGTTCATAAAGATGTAAAATGTACCAGGGGGAAAAAAAACAACAAAAATCCAATATTTTATTTCATCTGCTATAATGATAAACCCAACCAAAATCACTGGTTTTACACAATATTGTTGCTTTACTGTGTTCCTGACCAATTAATAAACTAAACTAAAAGGGAAAGAAAAAAAAAGAAATCGGAAAAAAAAATTCATGGGATACTTTGGTCATTCAAATGAAAATAAGCAGATCAACAAGATTGTAGTTTGTGTGTCAGCATCCCTTGCAGAGGATGAAAAAGTAGAGAAAGTCTAAGTGTAGTGAGTAAGATACCAGACTAAGAGTCAGGAGTACCTGGGTTCAAATTCCATCTCAGACACTCACTAGCTGTCTGAACTTGTTCAAGTAATTTAACTTCTCTATGCCTCAGTTTCTTCACCAGCAAAATTCAAGAACTGGACTCTCCATGTGGTTAAAATAGGCTGCGGGATGTTACAGGATGTCTTCACATGCTCCAAATCTCTTGAACCAATAGCATTAAATAAAGACACCCTAATCCTTCAGGGATATCCCTAGAACCCTGAGGGAGGAAATGTAGGAGTCTGATTCTAAGAGAAGGAGCCCAGAGCATAGGCAATACAAATAGAATAATTATAAAATTAAATTATTATCTTAATGTCAAAGAAGCAACTGGTTACAGATAGAGTAGCTATTTCAGAATCAATTATCTATAGAGCAGCTATTTCAGAATCAATTATCTATCTATATCTAGAATCAGATTATTAAAATTCATATTACTGTAAAAAAGTTTTTTAAATAAAAAAAATTATCATTTCAGCTTCCTCAACATCTCTCATATCTGTCCCCTTTCTACTCACACTACAACCATGTTATTCCAGACCCTCATCTCCTTTTGTCTGGACTATTGAGAGTCTCTTTCTAATTGATCTTTTTGAATCCAGTCTCTCTCCCACTCCAATCCATACTTCACACAGCTGCCAAACTGATATTCCCAAGTCCAAATATGACCATAGCACCCTTTTGCTCAAGAAGCTTTGGGGGGTCTCTATGCCTTTAAGATAAATATAAACTCTCCTGTTTAGTATGTAAAGTCCTTCACAGTCTGACTTCTACAAATTGTTAAAAATTTTTACTTTAATACTCTGCATTTTCTTGGTTTAGTTGAGGCCTTTTAAAAATTATTATTTATATGAACAAGGGGAGAATTGGACCACAGACTTGCAAGCAGATTTCACAGCCACATTCTTCCCTCTCTATCCCTCAAGTATAATAATGACTTGTCAATTTATAATCTTACAACTGGGTTAAGAATAAATTGGAGGTGGTATGGAGTTGAAAGATGAATGGTGGCCTAGTCCAATGCTGATAGAGAGAAGTACAAGGATGACAGTATGGTTCTGAGAACGAGGATTACAAATAGATCAGGTACTTTCCATTTTTCTGTCTAGGGATGGCATATTTTCTCATAGGAGTAGATTTTCCCCATAGTTCCTTTATGTTTCCAATATCTAATCTAATCTCAGGCCTTCATAGTGATGCCAATATCTCTAGAAGCACAACAAAATAAGACAAGATTAGGGTCCTGACTCCACACTAACTTTCTAGGCTAGTTATGCATAGTACATAGAAAATAATTAATAATAATAACAAGCATTTACATATTGCTTTATGGCATACAAAGCACTTTACATATGTTATCTCATTTGATTCTCACTACAACACTGTGAAGTAGGTGCTATTATTATCCGAATTTTACAGATAAGGAAACTGAGGCAGACAGAAGTTAAGTGACTCACCCAGGACTACACCACTAGTAACTTTTTGTTTTTTGTTTTTTTGTTTTTAATTTTAGGAGGCAATCGGGGTTAAGTGACTTGCCCAAGGTCACACAGCTAGTACATGTCAAGTGTTTGGTCTGAGGCTGGATTTGAACTCAGGTCCTCCTGACTTCAGGGCCGGTGCTCTATCCACTGTGCCACCTAGCTGCCCCTCACTAGTAACTTTTTGAGGCAGGACTCAAACTCAGGTCTTCCTGACTCCAGATTCAATACTATATCCAGTTAGCTGCCTCCAGTGTGCGAAGTATGCTGGATTTCGAGCCACAGATTTTAGGTTCAAATTCTAGTTCTGCCACTTGATAGCTTTGTGAACTCAGATAAGTCTCTTAACCTCTCTGGGCCTCAGTTCCCTCATCTGTAAAATGAGGGGGTTGGACTTCATGGCCTTTAAGGTCCCTTCCATCTTTAAATCTATAATCCCATGATCCTACTGCCCATCATGCAACTTTTCCTCCTACTTGCTGTTCCTCATACACAAAATTTCATCTCTAGCCTCCAGGCCTCAGCACAGGCTGTGTCCCATGCCTGGAATGCACTTGGTCTTCACTTCCACTTCTGGAGGCTCAGCTCAAGTACCACTTCATACAAGATTTCCCTGGTTGTTAATGCCCTCAGCCCCCTGTCTGTGTGTGTGTGTGTGTGTGTGTGTGTGTGTGTGTGTGTGTCCTGTGAGAAGACAGCATGGCAGAGTAGACAGAAAGCTGTCCCCAGAGTCAGGAAGACATGTCTTTAATCTAATCTTTGACACAATACAGGCAACTCTCTAAGAATATAAGGTTCAGAGAAGGTGCTCATCTGCATTAATAGAGGAATTTCTTACCAGAAACTCCCTACATCGATGAAATCACAATTCTAGTCTCATTTATAAGCATATCTATGTGTACATATATGTATGTAGTTATACATATATAGGTATATGTCTTTAGGCATATAAGTATGTATAAACTTATATGTAATTACATATTATATAATATATATGCACGGTATGTACATACATGTGTGTATCACTTAGTCAATAAACATTCAGTGGTTACCTATTATGTGCATATGTGTATGTATATCTTCTATAATGTTATATGTGTATATGTGTGTTTATGTGTCTATTACATATAAAATCTACATAATTATATATGTGTACATGTATAATCTTCTGTATTTAATTAACTGTGAGGATGTCGTATGTGCTTAATAGAATATAATATAAATTCCTTAAGGACAAAGACTGTTTTACTTTTTTCTTTTTCTTTTGGGAACCTAGCAGGTACTTGGTACAAAGTATGGGCTCAATCAATGACTGATTTTTTTTTTTTTTAGGCAATTGGGGTTAAGTGACTTGCCCATGGTCACACAGCTAGTAAGTGTCAAGTGTCTGGTCGGAGGCTGGATTTCAACTCAGGTCCTCCTGACTTCAGGGCCGGTGCTCTATCCACTGCGTCACCTACCTGCCCCCTTGTTGACTGATTATTGATTAATCTTACCTAACTAATGGCACAGCACCACTTGTAGTCAACAGGTGAATAACCCATTTGAACACAGGACTGGATTAGGACTGAGGCCTTAGCTGTTACTTTTTGTTTCTTTCTCTGGTAAATCCTTCACCACCATTTCCCACAGTCAGTAGACGGGTGTCTTTCGGAATTTTACTGCTGCTGGAGCTGTGCCTGGGTACTCAGTGGATTGTTCAAGCCTGTAGTTGTTGGTATTGATAGGATAGTGGGCTGATTGGGGAATGTGTATAAATAATAATAGTTGAAAGCATTTTAAGGTTTGCAAAACACTTTACATATGTTATTATCTCATTTGATCCCCACAACTCATAGCTGGGTGTACTCAGTGAAGAGACTACAAGCTTCTCAGGCAGGGAATGTGGGATAATTGCTGCTGTGGCAGGAGCCCCATTGGCATTGGGCCTCAGTCCTCATTCACTCATGATGGCAAGTTGCCCTGAATGTTAGAACTGAACATCTGCAAGATGGTTCTCTGAGGCAGGAAATTAATTACCCAGGTCACATCTATGAGGCTGATTTTAGTGGGGGTGGCATGGATGGAAGCAGGTATATAGGTCCTGATGCTAAGTTCTGCTGGGTGTGACATCTGGCACAGGGTCCTAGCTGTAATCTATAAAACATTGCAAAAATACATGGACAGCTACAGACCTGGCCTCACTTCTGAATTCCTTTGGGTTTGTTATTACACTCTTTCTCCTGGGGCTTTTTTTACCACAGCTGGAACTTCCCAGGTGTAGCTGGCCCAGGGCTTGCAGGTTAGCTTCTCCTGGGTCTTGATAAACAGCATTTCTGGCTTCTTGTGGCCCCTGCTGCTGCATTCCTGATAGTAACACCACACCAAGAATATCGTAGCATCAATATAGCAGGCAGCAAGCCCATTCATATCTTAAACTCCTCACTATTAATCCACACAGGGGTACCCAGGCCTGAAGGAGTTCTCTCTACCCTGCTCCCAGATAGCTTCGTGCTGGCAGACGCTTTCACTGACCTTCCACGTCATATTTAGGCAGCTTTCGCTGTTACCGCCAGATATTGTTATTATTACTATTACTATTATTATTATATTGCTTATGATTGCCAGAGGCATGATCCAACTGCAGTGAATTTTTTAAAAATAGTAATTGAGAAAAAAGTGTTGGTTTGTTTTTTTGTTTTGTTTTGTTTTGTTTTGCTTAGGCAATGGGGGTTAAGTGACTTGCTCAAGGTCACACAGCTAGTAAATGTCAATTGCCTGAGACTGGATTTGAACGCAGGTCCTCCTGACTCCAAGGCCAGAGCTCTATCTACTGTGCCAGCTAGCTGCCCCCCAAAAGAGTGTTTTTAAATCACCTTCATTTCTTAATATATTCTTTACTCATCTCTTGCTATTCATCCTTTATTTCTTACCTCTATTCCTGGATAACATCCCTTTTAACAAAAAAAAAATTTGTTTAAAATAGAGAAAAAAGACATTCGACAAAAAAAACCAAAAACATAAATTAAGTCTGACAATTTATGCAATATCCCATATGCACAGCCCTCCACCTCTGCAAAGAAGCGAGAAAAGTGTGATTTCTCCATTCTTCTCTGGGGCCAAGCTTCTTGGTCATTAAAACTATACAACATTCAGTTTTGATTCTTTGTTCTTTCTATTTACATTGGTGGAGTCATGGTATACATCACAGTTATTTTGGGGGCCCTCCTGGCTCAGAGTGAATATAAATAGTAACTGTTTCCCTTTTGGCCAGCAACCCCTGAGGGTCTTCCCCTCCCACTTTAATTTTTTTCTGTTATTAAAGGGACCATCCCTTGACTCACTTCTTAAAGAGGCCTATTCACTGAATAGACATTGCCTCACTCAAAGTGAGAACCTGAAAAGACCTTAGCTTAAAAGGACCAGTTTCCCACTGCATCCTGGGCCATCTCCAGTGGGTCCTGATAGACATCTGGCCCCTGGACCCAAATGGCTGTGGAGGAGAAAGTGAGGTTGTTGACTTTGCACAACCCTCCCTCACTCAAATTAAAGTCAATTGCAAGTCATGTCATCATCTCTCTGACGTCATGGTCCTCTTCAAGAACAAAGGACAAACCACATAACAAGGTCAAGTGATCTATGCTCCTTTGTTAAGGGGAAGAAGGAAGTGTTCTTTTCCAAGACGTGGCACAATTTCAAAGTCTGCTCCTTTTCTCCGGATAGGAACATAGGTAGGAACATAGCTCTTGGAGAGATTCTGTCCTGTGCCATAAGAGCAGAAGGCCAAAGAAGGAGACAAAACACTGAAGAGAACTTCCTAGTACCAAAAGACATCTTTCTCCTTTTGATATCTTTCAAAATAGGAACAGAAAAACACCTCAAATATTGTTGATTTTTATGTCTCTCATATGTTAAGGGCTGGTCATTATTTTGTAAGTCTCTCTCTCTTTTTTTTTAATAGAACTTAAACATTCTTCCTGAGAAACCATGTAGCCCCTTGTTCAATTTAGCCAACTTGGTCACCTCCTTAAACAATGAGTGATTGTTCAAGTTTTCCTTCCTGTGACTCTGATGAGGGTTTTGATGTCTATGTTTCCCAACTCCCATCTATTCATCCCCCATGTCCCTTTTTAATCTCTTTACTGCTTGGGCATAGAGACACAAAATCACAGAATCTCCAAGTTAGAAGGGACCTCTAAGAGCCCCCAGTCTAACTCATACCTGAACAAGAATTCCCTCTACATTATAATCAACAATGAAGTAGCACTTGTTTAAAGACCCCTAGGTGGATCCCCTTAACCTCCTGAGACAAAGCAAGTGTGCTGGTAAATATTTAACAACCATCTCTTCCCTTCCTCCCTTCATCCCCTCTCCAAAAAAAGTACACAAGACACACGTTTAAGTTTAATCAGCATTATTAACATGTTATCTATCACTTTCTTAGGTCTAGAAAGTCAACAAAACAACAAGTCAAATCTTGATTTTTAGTGTTTGCCAATTTCTGAGATGTAAATTCTCACACTGAAAATTTAACAATTTACTCAAAATCCAGTCCAAACTGGCTTTAGTACAACCCTGGTTCTAAATGTTAGCAATTTTTTCTTCACATCAAGTCTAAAATTTACTCTTTGCAACTTCTACTCACTGTCTACAGCTCCGTCTTCTGGGGTCATGCCAAACAAATCTAATCTTTCACCCAGGTGAGAGTTCTTCAAATACATAAAGACAACTACCATGCCCTCCCCCACCCCCCCAACCAAAGTTCTCCAGCTAAATATCCCCTGTTCTTTCTGTAAATTTGAGTGTCAAATGAGTCAATCATCCCATCACACTTAAAGTAACTAACAAAATACTCTAGTTTTGATACCTTTTTTAAAAAAAAATATGAATTACTTTTTTTTTTTACAAATATTTATTGTCTTTCTTTCTCTCCTCTACTGTTTCCCCTACCCCAAACAATAAAACAAAACTCTCACAACATAGGCACATAGTATAGCAAAGCAAATCCCTACATTGGCCATGCCCAAATATGCATATCTCATAGGTCTGTCATCTCTCTGGAAGGAGGTGGATGGAATGATTCATCTTTAGTCGTCTACACTCATGGTTTATCACTGCATTAATCAGAGCTCTAAAGTGTAAATTTGCTCTTATGTATAATGTTGCTATCATTGTGTAAATCATTCTCCTAGTTCTGCTTACTTCCTTCTGCATCAGTTCCCAGAAGTCTTCCCAATTTCCTCTAAACTATCCATTTCAACATTTCCTATGGCACAGTAATATCACATTACATTCATACACCACAATTTGCTTGATGATTACCTAATAGAAAGGCTCCTCTTTAATTTTCAGTTTTTGGCTTCTACAAAGAGAACTGCTTTAAAATTTTTTTGTATATATGGGTTATTTTACTTTGATTTCTTTGGAATGATTTTTTTCTCCCTGGCTCAGCTCCTCATTCTCCAGACCTTTCCACCTCTGCCTCAGTGGTCTTCTATTCCTAGAGATGCCTCTGCCCCTGTGGCCCTCTCTTCAAGTTGGTTACTTCCTCCTCAGAACCTCTATTAGAGGAAGATCCTGGGATAGTCATGCTCATTTCTCTCCCGGATCCTGACTCTAAGATCTTTTCCATCTTGCACCAGGACCTCTCTCTCTCACCTCAACTTTTCAGCTTCCTTTTATGAGTTGTCTTCTCTCATTAAAATGTAAACTCCTTGAAGGTAAGGACTCTCTTAATTTTTGTTTGTATTTGTATTCACAGTAGTACAATGCCTGACACATAATAAGCACCTAATAAATGTTCATTCTATCTATCTATCTATCTATCTATCTATCTATCTATCTATCTATGTATCCATCTATCTATCTATCTTTCTATCTATCTATCTGCCTACTAGTTGTAGTTAGATCAAAGGCTATGTATAGTTTATTAACTTTCTTAACATAGTTACAAATTGTCAGAATGGCTTGATAAATTCACAGTTCTGTTCATAGTGCATTAATGTACTTGTTTTTCCACAGCCTGTCCAATATTTGTCATTTTCCTCTTTAGTCATCCTTGCCTATTCAGTATAGGTGTAAAGGGTACATTGATTTAATAGTGAAGATAGATCTGCAGTCCATGTTAGATGGCTGCCTACTGGAAAAATCCTGGAAACCCTTCAGGAAATACACAATGGAATCATAGGAACCTAGATACTCAGCAACTGGTTTGGCACAGTTCTTGAGCACAATAAATGGTATACAGAACTTCACTCTTTCATCAATAGAATAAGTTAATTAATTTTTTAAATTAACAAGCATTTATTTTCTCTCCCTCTCCCGTCCCTCAGCTGGGAAAACAAACAAACAAAAAAAAACCCCCAAAATCTTGTAACAAATATGCATAATCTAGCAAAACAGATTTTTACAATGGCCATTTAAAAAAAAATGTATGTCTCAATTCTTCATCTTGAGTCCATCACCTCTCTCTCAAGAGGTATAAATAGAAAACAACTTCCCAACTGCTCAAGGCTACCCCTAGAACCCTGAGGGGAGACATCATAGCCACCCTTAGGGGACCTATCCTGCCTGTGCAAATGGTAGTTTAGAAGAGTCGTTCCAGAGAACAAATTACATTTCAGGGCATTACTTGAGATAAATATTGGCCCCAGACCATCTGCGCACTTTAATGCATCCTCATATGCCATGGAGGGCAGCTATGTGGCATAGTGGATAGAGTGACAAGCCTGGAATCAGGAAGACCTGAGTTCAAATCTAACTTCAGACACTTACTAGATAGGTGACCCAGGGCAAGTCACTTAACCCTGTTTGCCTCAGTCTCATCATCCGTAAAATGGGCTGCAGCTTATGAACACTATCCTTCCCAAAATTTTGTGCCCAGAACTGAACACAGTCCTCAAGATGTGGTCTGATTAGAGTAGCCGACAATGAGACTGTCACCTCCTTATGTATCTCAGTGCAACCTAAGATTGGACTAGCTTTCTGGGAGATTGATGGGTTGCAATGATTGGCCTATGTGGAGCTTATAATCTATTAAAATTCCTAGATCTTTTTCAGACAAACTATTGTCCAGTCACACCTTACCAATCTTGTATTTGTGTCATTTGTTTTTGAACCCAAGTATAAGATTTTGCATTTATTTCTATTAGATTTCATTTTTTTTTTTTGCCTTTTCTTTTTCTTTTTTTTTTCTTTTTGGTGAGGCAATCAGGGTTAAGTGACTTGCCCAGGGTCACATAGCTAGTAAGTGTCATATTTCTGAGGTCAGATTTGAACTCAGGTCCTCCTGATTCCAAGGCCAGAGCTCTCCCCACTGTGCCACCTAGCTGCCCCTAGGTTTCATTTTATAGATTTGGTCCAATGTTATAATGTGTCCAGATCTTTTGGGATGCTAATTCTATCATACCTTCTAGCTTGGTACCATCTGCCAATTGGATAAGCAGGGTATCTCTACCTTCATATAAGTCATTGATAAAAATATTAAACAGTACAGTACCAAGAACAGAGGCAGCTAGGTGGCTCAGTGGATAGAGTGGCAGGCCTGGTGTCAGGAAGATCTGAGATCTCAGACACTCACTAGCTATGTGATCTTGGACAAGTCACTTAACCTCTGTTTTCATTACTCCAGTGGAGAAGGAAATGACTAATTACTCCAGTACCTTTTTTGCCAAGAAAACCGCGTAAAGGGTCATGAAGGGTCGGACGTGATTGAGTGACTCAACGACACCACGAATAGATCCTCGAGGCACTCCACTGAAGACTTCTCCTGGGGGAGTCAGAGTGGGGCACTTAATGAGCCAGTACCAGACTCTCGAGGACTGAACCCAATCCAAACCGCATGGTTAGATTCTGGATGGAGAAAGGCAAGCGCCCCAGCCCCTGTGGGCCCAGCTGAGAGGGAGCTCAGTGCCAGACAAACTCTAATGCCGCCCTTTGAATCAGTCACACCCTCTTTCTTTTCCTTAAAGGAGAAAAGTTATCAAAATGGAGAGCTGTACGTAGATGAAGGGGCAGCTGGGTGGCTCAGTGGATAGAGTGCCAGACCCGAAGTCATGAAGACGTCTTCCTGAGTTCAAATTTGGCCTCAGACACTTTCTAGCTGTGTGACCTTGGGCAAGTTACTTAACCCTGGTTGCCTCAGTTTTCTCATCTGTAAAATGAGCTGGAGAAGGAAATGGCAAACCACTCCAGTATCTTTGCCAAGAAAGCCCCAAATAGGCCAATGAAGAGTTGGACACAATTGAAAATGACTAAACAATAATAATACATAGATGAAATATTCTGGGTAGCTTACATTTCTGTACTCTATAGCTTCACTTTTCATTGGTCAATAAACCTCTGGACCTGGTAGATAGCATCTTTAACTAATTTCTCACTGATTCTGCTTCCCTTGAACTGGAACTCATATCACTCAGTTTTGCCTGCAAAATATAATGACTTTTAGTTTTTTTCCTTCCCTGCTCCCTGAAAATAATTCACTACTTTCTCTTTAGTTTTGAACTTAAAAAACAAAACAAAACAAAACAAAACAAAACTCTCCCATGGTTTAAATACTGTAACCGTATAGAGTTACCCCTACTAATCTGACTTGGAAAATTATTTTGACATGCTAATTTTGAGTGGAGTGGGACAGAATTGTAGCCTTGTTCTCCTCCTAACTCTCCCTACCTCCCTGAAGAGAATTTTAACTGCCAAAAAAACAAAAATGGTAGTGGGGCTAGTAACTGGTGTTGTTAAGTCATTTTTCAGTTGTGTCTGACTCTTTGTGACCCCTTTAGGGATTTTCTTGGCAGAGATACTGGAATGGTTTGCCATTTCCTTCTCCAGTTCATTTTATAGATGAGGAAACTGAGGCAAACAGGGTTAAGTGACCTGCCCAGGGTCACACAGCTAGTGAGTGCCTGAGGCTGGATTTGCACTCAAATATTGCTGATCCCAGGCCCAGCTCTCTATCCATTGTGCCATCTAGCTGCCCCATGGAGACCGGAAAAAAGGAGGGAGGGAAGAAGGAATATTTGAGAAAAGGAGATCAGTAGTAATGAGGGGTTTGCTCTTATTTCAGATTGGGAAGATGACCCCCCAAAATGGAACATCTTAAAGACTTGTGCTCATCTTATCAAAGATACTTTGTGGACTCAACAGCCAAGCTATGATGCTGAGGTAGCCATGAAGAATGGCAAGAAGCTAGAGTGAAAGAGAGAATGTCATCCACTCATTTTCCCATAGTGATTTGATGTGCAGAGAGCTATGAGCAAATACAGGACTTGTAGGGGGCCTCCACAAGAGAAGCTTTCTGTATTTATAACTATAAGTGACTTTGGGGATTTTCATAGGTCTTATTATTCATTCAAGGGCCTCTTCCCTGCCCCCTTCTCTAGAACTGAACCCCGGGGACTGGAGTACTGCTCCACTTCCTGGTCTATATCCAGATATGTGTTATGGAAAAGGGTCAGTCCTAGGGGGAGCCTGCTTCTAATGAAGGGGATCAGGCTTTCCTGTCATATACTCCTTGGCTCCAACCCTGACACCTGGAGGAAATTATGCAAAGCTTTAGACTTAACTCATGTCTAGTTATCCCCAAAGTGGGGGAGTCAAAGAAGTATTCATATAATAGGAATAAGAATCAAATAATTTATTCCTATACACAAAGGAATGTTAAACACAAAAACATCACAATGCACATTTGTTAAACAGAATGATTATAATAGATTTCAATAATTTAACTTATAGTTGTAAAAAGCTGATAATGAGTCTCATCAAAACATAGAAACTGCTAATTAGTCTTTTCACATTTCACCTTAGGTCAACATTGTCCTAACAGCTCCTGGTAAAGCAGCCAGGCTTGGGCAATTCTCTTGTTGGTGGCTGTCCTCTCTGATTCAGAAGCCACTCTTGCCATCATCAATGTCCAACCTGATGACTCGTAGGACTTCTAGACCTTTTGAAGTCACAAAGTTGCTTACAGTCACAGACATTTCCATCTGAAATAGGTATTCCTTCACCGAAGATCAGGAAAAAATAACAGCCATAAAAAAGACAAGGGCAAAGAGGCACAGGCACGGAAATTTGTATTTATCTATGTTTCTTTTGACTCCTGTATTTGTATTTATAAGATGCTACTCATTCTTGGCCTTTTAATCTGCCATAGGGCAGTTAGGTGGTGCAAGTGGATAGAATGCCATGCTTGGAGTCAGGAAGTCATTGCTGCTGTTCAATCATTTTTCAGTCACATTTGACTCTTTTGGATTCCATTTAGAGTTTTCTTGGCAGGGATACTGGAGTGGTTTGCCATTTCCTTCTCCAACTCATTTTACGGATGAGAAAACTGAGGCAAACAGAGTTAAGTGACTTGCCCAGGGTCATGCAACTAGTAAATGTCTGAGGTCGGATTTGAACTCAGGAAGACATATTCCTGATTCCAGACCCAGTACTCTAGTCAGGATGCCACCTAGCTGCCCCAGAGTCAGGGAAACCTGACTTCAAATCTGGCCTCAGATACTAGCTGTCTGACCCCTTGGCAAGTCACTTAACTTCTGTTTGCCTTGTAAGATCCTTAGGGCAGAAACTGTCTTTTGCCTCTTTTATATCCCCAGCACTTAGCACAGTGCCTAGCACATAGTACACACTTAATAAGTATTAATTGAATTGAATTTGTGAAATGGTGCAATGGAGAAAATTGGGCATCTATCTCCCCAGGTTGAGCCGATCATGTACGTGGCACATTGTAAGTACTATATGTGTTAGTTATTAGTAATATTATTAATAATAATAATAAATACAAAGTCAAGATCCTCTCTTTCATTAAAGGAAAATTTTCCACTGTGGGAATATACTCAGCTTTGCTGAATAAGTTATGATTGGTTATAAGCCTTTATCTTTTGCTCTTTAGAATATTACATTCCAGAATCTTTTCTCTATAGTAGCGGATGTCAAGTCTTGTATTATTCTTATTCTGTCTCTTTGGCACTTGAGCTCTCTTTTTAATTGCTTACTGAATTTTTTTTCTTTGACCTAGAAACTCTAGATTTTGGCTTTGAATTCCTTGGAGTTTTCATTTTGGGGTCTATTTCAGGTGACTAAGAGGTTATTTTTATTTTTGCTTTGCCCTCTTAGGTCGTACTTTGCTCCCTGCCATAATCTTGGTTGATACGGGCGGGCATTGCTCGGTCCTCAATGTGGTGGCTAAGACAGGGCTTCTTAGGTTTAATCTCAGTCTCCTGGTGGCTTGACTTAGGCTTTGGCCTTTGCTCATTCTACGTCTCCTTCTTTCACGGTTCCAAACCAGATCATGTTTGTGTTGGTAGCAAGCCTGCTGTAAGACCCAAGGTGGTTTGCTTTTCGAGTATCGTTCATGCCCTTTATCTCCTGTGTCCCATGCTGCGCCTTGGGTTGTGAGCTTCCCGGTCACTGGGGTAGGACGTTTGGTTCGCTGGTGCCACCCCTATGGGAGACGATGATCACTCTCACCTTTGCTCACTTCTAAGCCTTTTTGCCCAGAATGGGTCTAAAAGCGCAGTGACACATCAGCTAGTCCTGCTTTGTCTCAGCTTCTTCTGCTTGGTCTGAGGATGTAGACACTTGGGCCTCTTTGTGGGTTAGAATGGCTTCTGTCCATTCTGTATGTCTCTCAATAACTAAGCAGTCTGAATCTGGCCAGCCTTATGGGCTGAGATCACAGAAGCCATTTTGTTTCAGGGACTAGAGGTGAGGCTGCCTAACACACGAGACTAGGCATTCTTAACTTTGGGCCCTTGAACTTTTAAAAAAAAAATTAATAACTGTATTTCAATATAGTTAGCTTCAGTTATAACCCTTTGCATTTTATTTTATGCATTTAAAAATATTATTCTCAGAAGGGATTTATAAGTTTTGCCAGGCTGCCAAAGAGGGGCATGATCCAACAAAAAGGTTAAGAACCCCAACATTAGACAGATCTCAGGATCAGAAGGTGAAATAGAAAGCTTAAGAGAGATAGACTAGCTTCCCCATTTAAGAAATTCAAAATCCAAGACCTGGCAGGCTAAGTCTCGTTAGATTTTTTGTTTTGGTACAAAATTCAGGGTTTTGTTGAAGTAGGTATATGGGAGGTAGGGAGCTGGCCTTCTGTTCGAGCAGCCATCTTGACAAGTTCTCATCTTCCTGACTTTTGGGGGGGGGGCATGGCAATCAGAATTAAGTGACTTGCCCAGGGTCACATAGCTAATAAGTGTCAAATGTTTGAGGCTAGATTTGAACTCAGGTCCTCCTGACTGCAGGGCTGGTTGTCTATTCACTGAGCCACATAGCTGTTCCCTTCCTGACTCTTAACAGCAAATTATCTTGAAAGTAACAGCAGTCACTGGGAATCAATCAAAGGCTTTTCCAGTGCCCTCTGTCAACAAAGGGCTAGAGAGAATGTCTACTCCCTTGGAAGGTACCCCTGTAGCAAAGGTTCATACTTTGTAATCTTAAATCATCAAATTGGCCAGGGATTCCATCATATTCTTTACATTTGTAAACCAGACTTGCCCTCCCCATTGAGAGTCATTGTGATGGAGGGGGCAGGCCCTAGAACTGACTGAACAGAGAGTATATGAATCTCATTTTAGTAGTGCCTGACTCTTCCTGACCCCATTTGGCAAAGATACTGGAATGGTTTGCCATTTCCTTCTCCAGATCATTTTTACAGATGAGGAAACTGAGGCAAACAGCGCTAAGTGTCACACAGCTAGTGTCTGAAGCCAGATTTGAACTCAGGAAGATGAGACTTGTTGATTCCAAGCCCAGTGCTCTATCCACCGTGCCACCTAGCTGTCTTGAATCCTGAATCCTAGGCAAAGATAGAGACCCCTAAAGACCATGAATCCAGAAACTCAGAACCCATGGGTTCTTTACAGTACCGGTACCAGAGAAAGCAACAATGCCCCATTCCTTTTTAATCAATGGGTGATAATAGACTTGATCTAATTCCTGGTCAAATTGTTATCATTTATCAAGAGACTACAAAGAGCCAGGAAAGGTGCTAAGTATTGAAAATATAATTAATAAGAAAGAAAGACAGCTCTCTGCCCTCAAGGAGCTTTCAATCTGATGGTGTGGGGGAGGACTGAAGAATGCAACCCACAAAAGGAGGCAGGAAGAGGGTAGACTTGTGGGAGCGTCTTCTTCCATGGAATTGAAATCAGGCAGAGCAACAGATGCCAAGTGGAGTAATATCAGATATTTCACATTTGCTTCTATTTTTTCAAACTTTTGATTTTGTTCCAATATTTCTTACCATCTTATAGAGTCATTGATAGCTTTCAGGAAAGCCGTTTTTGGATAAAATTTACTACTTTCTCTTCTAAGCTATTTTCCTTATAATTCTCTCCTTGGGAGCTTTTATTCATTTTAAAATCTTTACTTCATTTATTCTATGTATTCGGTCCCTGTGGAAAACCCTTTTATTTTTTTCCCTTTGAGTCATTGGTAAAAGTTGTTAGAGTTAATCTCTCCTTGATGGAGATCTTTATATTTATAATAATTTTTACTGGTATATATGTATGTGTGTATGTATATTTCTATATCTATCTATCCAGATATATATATATATATACATACAATCTATGTATATATAATCTATGTGTGTGTGTGTGTGTGTGTGTGTGTGTGTGTGTGTGTGTATGTATATATATATATCTCCAGCTTTAGTTCCTGAATTAGGGCTTTGTACCAGGGCTAGTCTTTGTCTTCTGATGTACCTTTGGGTGGGGTAAATCAGCCTTGTTTGGTTTTACCCTGGGTGACCTGAGTTCCTGAGCTGACCTCCTCTTTCTGGAATTATCATGAGACAGAATGATAGGGACCTCAGAGCCCCTGGGGGCTTTAGTTGTTTGGGTGAAAGAGAGATCATTTAGGAATCATTGGACTCCCTGAAAATCATGATTTTTTTTTAAAAGCCTAGATACTATATTTCAAGACATCAAAAATAAACTGCCTCAATATATTAGAATCAGAGGGTAAAGTAAATATAGAAAGAATCCATTGATCACCTTCAGAGAGGAGCCCCCAAAAGGAAAATTTTTACAAATGTCAAATCAAAATCCAGAGTTCACATGTCAAAGAAAAAATACTTCAAGGATCTAGAAAGAAGCAGTACAGCTTTGAAAGACTTAAGAACTCTGATCAATGCAATAACCAACCTAACTAGGACTTAGGATGAACCTGACATAGAGCTGATGGACACAAGATGCAGAAAAAATTATACATTTTTGGACATGACTGATGAATGCATTTGTTTTGCTTGACTGTGCTTATATTTTACAAGGTTTTAGTTGTGTTTGTTTTTTTTCAGTTTTCAGTGAGAAAGAGGGGTGTGAGGAGGGTTCACAATAATGATGCCAAAAATAAGAGAGCCACTGAAACATTTTTAAATGCACAAAAGATAGCTGAAGGACATTCAGAAGGAAGCATAGACAAGTAGTACAAGCAGATAAACAGCATAGTTTTGAAAGAAACACATAGAATTTATTATATACTTTTTTTTTAAAAAAAGCAAGTGGCATGAAATGGAGATTCACAGTTTCATAGAGAATCTTCTTTTGTTCTTAGCTGCGTATATGGAAATACTCCTTTCCTTTGTGTTTAAGTACAGAATTTTTTTTAAAAAAGATTTTTTTTTTAAAGAAAAATGAGTTGAGGGAATAGACTCTCCTTTCAGAAAAGCTACCCTTTTCATATGGCCTATAAAAGTGAGCTGTGAAATGTTTTAGCCCTTTTCTTTTCCCTTTGTTTCTCTCCCATGGCCTTCCATACTGAGTACAAGGAGGAAGGGGAAGGGACTTTTCCCTTCCTGCTTCTGCCCCAGTCTGCAACCGGCAGACGTGCATGACAAAGGCCAGCTGCCTATGCTTGCCCAGGTGGCCTGTGAGAAGGAGTTCACCTACCTGGAGCTCCAGGCTCCTTCCTACCTTTGTTTCTGTTTCTGAGCACAGACTAGATTTTTCAGCATTTCAGGATGCTCCTTTGTCTTGGGTGTTATCCTACGGGGTAATCCTGAGATCTGGAGTTCATGAATTTAAGGGTTCCCAAAAGACTGAGCTAGAGTTTCCCAAGAGAACTAGAGTTTCAGTGTTCAAGAGTCAGGTGCCATTCTCTGAAAAGAGATTTATTAGCATCCTTCTTGGAGAAGAAAGATTATCCTCACCACCCAGTACCTGAAGGATGAAATTCATGGAGATTGCAGGGGTTGGAGGGTGGGGGGTTGAGGGGATGGAGAGGAGGGGCAAGAGATCTAATAATAATCATAATAAAATAATAATAATAACTAGCATTTATATATCACTTTTAGATTTGCAAAGCATTGTACATGTATTATCTCATTCGATCCTCACAACAATCCTGTGAGATAGGTACTATTATTATCCCCATTTTATAGATGAGGAAACCTGAGGGAGACTGAGAAAAGTTAAGTGACTTAACTAGGATCACATGCTAGCGAGTGTCTGAGATGAGATTTGAACTCAGATTTTTCCTTACTCCAACCCAGGGCTCTTACCTAGTGTTCCACCTGGTAGCCTTGCTGTTGCTATGAGTTGTTTAGATGATCCAAAGTGAATAAGAAGTATTTGTCCAGCAGTTCTCAATGTGTTTTATCTTTCAGGGGGTAGACTAATGAATCTACTGGCCTATTTGGGTGCTTAATGTTTTTGTATCTGTTCAAGGAAGGCAATGAATTCATTATGTCATAAATATTCTGTGGTGGGTAAAATAAAGGCTGTTTCTTAGCTCAGGACTGCATAATGCCTATGCAGAATCTGGGGAGCCTGTTACTCATTTTGGGGGAAATATTTGTTGTTCTTGAGTCATTTTCAATCATGTCTGACTCTTCCTGACCCCATTTGGGATTTTCTTGGCAAAGATACTGGAGCGGTTCGCTATTTTCTTCTCTAGCTCATTTTACAGATAAGGAACTGAGGCAAACAGGATTAAGTGACCTGCCTAGGGGCACACAGCTAGTAAGTGTCTGAGGTCAGATTTGAACTCAGGAGGACCTGAGTTCAAATCTGGCCTCAGACACATGATACTCACTAGCTGTGTGCCCCTGGGCAAGTCACTTAAGCCTGATTGCCTCACCAAAAAAAAAAAAAAAATTGAGGAGACCAAATTTGAACTCAGGTCTTCTTGACTCCAAACTTGGCACTCTATCTACTGCACCACCTTGCTACCCATGGGGAAACATAGACACAAGCAATATCTGAGCTTTATTCGGATTTCCCTGAAGTTTCCAAATTGAAGGCAAGAGCCAGGGAGAGATAATATTCCCTTGGAGTCAGCTTGTAAGATCAAACCCAGTCAATGGATACCCAAAGGCTTCTGTTGGATGGTGGTGGGAGGGAAGAGTGGCATTATGAAGTACCTATGTGCATGTGACTTTCTGGTTCTTCTGATCTTATCTGTATCACCTCATTGAAGTTTTTCTGTATTTTAAATATGTTTTCTCTTTATCATTTATGTGGCTCCATGACATTCTGTTCTTCCATTGGACATACAGTATTCTGTAAAATGATAATAACAGGGACAGCTAGGTGGCGCAGTAGATAGAGCACCGGCCCTGGATTCAGGAGGACCTGAGTTCAAATACAGCTTCAGACACATAACACTTACTAGTTGTGTGACCTTGGGCAGGTCACTTAACCCCGATTGCCTAACAAAAAC
The DNA here is from genome assembly GCF_900497805.2 of Vombatus ursinus. Classification (NCBI taxonomy): domain Eukaryota; kingdom Metazoa; phylum Chordata; class Mammalia; order Diprotodontia; family Vombatidae; genus Vombatus; species Vombatus ursinus. The sequence continues at coordinate 2,311,955 of NW_020954704.1, forward strand.
AAAAACAAAAAAATGAGAATAACAGTAGAACCACAAGGTTGTTACTAGGATCAAATATGATCACATATCTAAAGAACTTTGTAAACCTTAAAGTTCTACATGTGTGCTAGCTTTTATTATTATATAGTTTCCCACATAATGTTTTGTTATGGAATAGCAATGAATATCTTTGTAGGGTCCTTCTTTAACATAAGCCAAAGCACAGATTTGGAGAGAAACTAGAAGCTTTCCCAGTACAAAAAGGAGTAAAGCAAGGATGCCCTTCTCCCTACTACTTTTTTTAAGGAGAAATTCAGTAAGACATGAGAACAAAGTCAAAGGTATAAAGATTGGCAAATTGGAGACAAATTATCACTATTTGCATATGACATGATGATGTATTTAAAAACCACCAAAGAATCAGTGAAAAAAACTAATTGAGACAATATCTTCAACAAGTTTATAAGATTCAATGTACATCTGCAAAAAATCATCAACATTTTTATACAATATTAACAAAAATCAGGAAGAAACAATAAACAATAGAAATTCCTTCAAAATAACTACAAAATGCATAAAATATCTAGAAATTAAACCACATACATATAAAAATTCACATAAATTCAACTTTAAAACACTCAACAGAAATAAAGGGAAAAATAAATAATTAGAGATAGACATTGCTCATAGCAGCTAGGTGGTGAAGTGAATAGAGCACTGGACCTGGAATCAGGAATACTCATTTTCCTGAGTTCAAATCTGGTCTCAGATACTGGGAGCCCGGGCAAGTCACTTAACACCGTTTGCCTCAGTTTCCTCATCTGTAAAATGAACTAGAGGAGGAAATGACAAACCACTCCAGTATCTTTGCCAAGAAAACCCCAAATGGGGTCATGAAGAATCAGACACAACTGAAATGACTAAACAACAACAAATACATTGCTCACAGTTAAGCCATGTCAGTATTAATCATTGTAGAGATTGGTCCTTTTTTTTTTTTCCTAACTTTTTTTAAGTTTTAGAGACATAGTCCTAGCAATGAAATTGTTGGATCAAAAGTCATGAGTTTTGTAGCTCATTACATTTTGCCAAACTGCTTTCCAAAATGTTTGTGTCTGACTGTATTCCTACCAGCAATTGCTTAGAATGCATATTCCTTCACAATTCTACTAACATTGGATATCAACTTTTATTGTTATCTCTGCCATTGTAGTGGGCAGAAGGACATATCTTAAAGTTGTCTTGATTTTCATTTTTTCGATTGCCAGGGAGTTTGAGCATCTTTTAATGTTTTTCCACAAAACTGTTATTCTACATTTTCCTCTATCTCATATCTGTGTACAAGATATTTTGAACCTAAGTGTATGACTTTATATTTATCTCTATTATATTTCATCTTATTACATTGAGCTTGTTGAGATCTTTTTAAGACCCTGATTCTGTCAGTCAATGAGTTGGCTCTCCCAGTTCTGTGTCATCTGTAAATTAGAAAAACTACTTGTTGAAAGGTATTATGAGATAATAAAAAGAACACTGTATTTACTAGATAACCTGGGCCTGTAATCCAGCTGTTCCATTTATTAGCTTTGTGACCTCTGGCAAGCCACTTAACATAGGTCTTAGTTTCCTCATCTGTGAAATGGGGATAATAATAGTTACTATGCTTACTTCACAGGCTTTCTGTGAAGAAAGTACAGCTTTTATCATGAGTCAATGCTGTGAATCAATAGTTAATTATTATTCTCTGTAACTGATTCATCAAATAATTGAATCTCTCATAAGATATAGCATGTGCATCATCCTTTGCCTTGTAAAGAATGCCCTGGAATGGGCCTATAAATTCTCAACACTGATGTGGTAGATACATTAGGTTCAGGGTTTCCAAATCCAAATGCTGATCCCAGTCATTCCTTATTTGTTTTGCCCACTTAGACACAGAACTACGAAGTTCCCAAATGGGCTTTTGCTTAACAAAGGTTTGAATGAGAGGTGGGGCAGAGTAGGTTTGAGTAGGAAACTTTTGACTTCTGGTAAGAATTAATTCATTAATCAATTATTTTTGTTGAATGAAAAAGATTCTCAGATCAGACTTACCACCTTGAGAAATTTCAGTGAAAAAGAGAATCAAAGTTCCAAAATATATGTGCCCTTACTCTGTAAGCAGGTTCCTTAAAGTAGTGGTGTTAAATTCAAATAGAAACAGGACCCACTACAACATACACAAGAATACCTGTGAGCCACATATTGGCTTAATTTTAAAATGTAATACTGTGTTTTATTGTATTTTTATTTATTTAGTCATAGATTTCCTAATTATATTTTAATCTTATTTGGGTTGCACTCAGGAGTATTGTGGGCCACATGCTGACTGCAGGTTGAATGTTTGACAACTCTTCCTTGAAGGGACAGCTCTGTGATGCTGTGTGCTGGCCAAGAGACTCCTGATTAACTGAGAAACTTCTGGAAAATGGAACAGAGGACAGAAAGAAAGAAAAAAAAGGGGGGGGAAAGGGGCAAGGCACAAACTTTGAATAGTAAGCAGGAGACTGCCTGGAGCCATAAGCATGTTTGGGAAAACCTTGATTTCCATTGCCTACAACCTCAGAAATTCCTAAGAGTTAACTGGTTAAGTAAGATGACATTCCTGTTGCAGCTGAGATTTCATTTCACTCTTGGGTTGCAGAGTTCCCTAACTCTTAGGTATTCCATTGTATGGCTTTCCTGATTATTGTTTTACTTGCTTACTTTGATGGATATGTTTGCCAGTTCTCCACAATAGTCTTTTGTGTAATAACCATATGATGCAATAACCATTGTTGTTGTTCAGTCATGTCTGACTCTTCATGATCCCATTTGGGGTTTTCTTGGCAAAGATGCTGAAGCGGTTTGCCATTTCCTTTTCCAGCTCATTTTACAGATGAGGAACTAAGGCAAACAGGGTTAAATGACTTGCCCAGGGTCACACAGCTAGTAAATGTCTGAGGTCAGACTTGAACTCAGGAAGAAGATTCTTCCTGACTCCAGGACCAGCTCTCTATCCACTGCCCCACCTAGCTGCCCCACATGATAGGAGGAGAAGCTAAACTAACTGAGCTTAAGTTGTCAGCCTCTAGGTCTGGGTTAGAACCACTTCCTCCTGGTACCCATTGGGAGATGAGGATGGGGTGAGAAAGGAGTAATTTAGAACAAATAGGAAAAGTAGCTTCTATCTCGAACTACAAAAGAATCAAACCCCTAGACTTCGAATATCTAATTATAATAGATATCATTCTAAGCACAATACCCTTCTTGAAGTTGGGAGAGTGAAAGAATGAATACCCAGCCATGGCCATCCTCCTACTATCCACAAAGGTGAAAATCAAGTCTCTTTGGAGACATGGGATGGGGCATTTCCATATCTATCAATAGATCCACCCCATACATGGGATATCTAAAAAAAAATTCCAACAGGAAATGTCCACATGAGCATTTAAATCTTTGCTAAAAGTATAAAAATATTCACAGTTGCACTTTTGATGTTCACAAAGAACTGAAAACAGGTACCCATTGATGGGAAATGGCAGAACAAATTGTGGCCTATGAATAGAATGTGATGTGAAAGTTCAACAAGAAAGAAGGAATATAAGAAACATGAGAAGTTTTGTGTGAACTGATTCAGAGTGTAATAAGCAGAACCAAAAGATATCTTGTACAATGAATGCAATAATATAAATGTAAGATTACTTAAAGGAAGTGAACACTGAGTAATTAGAAAAAAAACAATAATGGTCCCCAATAACAGATAATGAAATATGTCTCCTCAGTAGAGAGATAGGGAATTATGAAGTCAGAATGTTGCATATAGGGTTGAACATGATTACTGTATTAGCCCAATTTGTTTAGCCATTCCCTAATCAGTAAGTATCTGCTTTGTTTCCAGTTCTTCTATGCTGCAAAAAATACAGCTATAAATATTTTGATGTATTTGAGATCTTTCTTTTTATCATTGACCTACTTGGGGCATATGCTTAGCAGTGAAAACCCTGTCAAAGGATTTGGTCATTTAGTCACTTTCTTAGCATAATTCTAAATTGCTTTTCAGAACGGTTGGATCAATTCACACAGCAATGCCAACAATGTACCTGTTTTCTTGTATCCCCTCTACTACTCATAACTTTCTTCTTTTATCATCTTTGCCAATTTGATGGGCGTGAGATGAGCTTCAGAATTGTCTTAATTTGTATTTCTTTAATTATTAGTGATTTTGAGCAATTTTTCATATGGACATTGATAGCTTGGAACAGTTCAATAACTGCCTTGAGAACTGTATATTCAAATCCTTTGTCCATTTAGCCATCAGGGAATGGATAAACAAATTGTGCTGATAGAGTGATCACGTCTGACCACACATGCAGCGTTCTGGCCTCTTAATTCCCTATTTCTTTACTGAGAAGAGGGAGACATATTTCATCACATGTTATTCGGGACCTTTATTGTTTTTTCAATACCTCAGTGTTCACTTCCTTTCAGTGATCTTTCATTTGCATTATTGAAGTCACTGTGCTTGCTATTATTTTAGTCCTGTTTATTTCACTCCGAATTAGTTCAACAAAACTTTCCATGTTTGTCATATTTTCTCCTTTCTTGTTGAACTTTTAATGTTACATTACAAATTTTTTGAAATTTAATTTAATTTTTTTGTTACATTTTAAATTCTGAACTGTATCCCTTCCTCCCTCCCCATCCCATACTAGAGAAGGCCACCATTTGACATAGATTTGGAAATATATGTAAAACATATACATACTTCTATTTATCAGTTCTTTCTCTGGAGATGGATAGTATCTTCTTTTCCAGGTTCTTTGTAGTTGATTTGAGTATTTATAATACTCAGAATAACTTAGTTGTTCACAATTATTCTTCAAACAATATTGTTGTTACTGTATACAATGTTCTCTTGGTTCTGCTCATTTTACTTTTCATTATTTCATGTAAGTCTTTCCAAGTTTTTCTAAAAATCAACCAGCTCATCATTTCTTACAGCACAATTTCTTACACTTCTTACAATAGTATTCCATCACAATCATATACCACAATTTGTTTAGCCATTCTTCAGTTGATGGGCATCCCCTCAGATAACAGTTCTTTGCCACCACAAAGAGAACTGCTATAAATATTTTAGAATATGTAGGTTCTTTTCCTTTTTCCACAATTATTACATTGGGAAACAGACCTAATAGTGGTATGATATACACAGTTTTACAACTCTTTATCACTCAAATTGCTCTCCTTAATGGTTGGATGAGTTCACAGGTCCACAATGTATTAATATCCCAGTTTTTTTTTATATTCCCTTCAATATTTGTCATTTTCCTCTTCTATCATTTTAACCAATCTGATAGGTGTGAGATGATATATCAAAGCTGTTTTAATTTGCATTTTTCTAATCAATGAAGATTTAGAGCATTTTCATATGACTATATATAGTTTTGATTTTTTCTTTAAAAAACTACCTGTTCATATCCTTTTAGCACTTATCAATTGAGGAATAACTCATATTCTTATAAATTTGACAGAGTTCTCTATATATTTGAGATGTGAGACCTTTATCAAGAAACTGTCTATAAAATTTTGCCCCAGTTTTCTACTTTCTTTCTAATTTTGGCTATATTGATCTTATTTGTATAAACCCTTTTTAATTTAAGAAATCAAAATTATCTATTTTACATCTCAGAATGCTTTTTATCTCTTGTTTATTCATAAATTCTTCTCCTATGTATAAGTCTGATAGGTAATGTGTTCCATGTTCTTCTCATTTTCTTATGGTATCTCCCCTCATTTTATATCTAGGTCATATATCCATTTTTGACCTTATCTTGGTAAATGGTGCAAGATATTGTTCTATACCTAATTTCCACCAGACTACTTTCCAGTTTTCCCAACAATTTTTTTTTTACCAAATAGTGTACCCCAAAGCTTCTTTTACATTTCCCCCTATTAATTACTTTGATATTCTTGGCCTTTTGTTCTTCCAAATGAATTTATTATTATTATTTTTCTAGCTCAATAAAATAATTTTTGGTGATTAAATTGAGATAGCATTGAATACACAGATTAGTTTAGGTAAAATTGTCATTTTTATTATATTGGCTCTGCCTACTCATGAACAATTAATATTTCTCCAATTATTTAAATCTAACTTTATTTGTATAAAAAGTGTTTTATAATTATGTTCATATAGTTCCTGGGTTTATCTTGGCAGGTGTACTCCCAAGTATTTTATACAGTCTACAATTATTTTAAATGAATTATCTTTTACTATCTCTCAGGGTTTTGTTGGTGATATATATAAATGCTAATGATTTGTGTGGGTTTATTTTCTATCCTTCTACTCTTCTAAAATTATTAACTGTTTCAATTAACTTTTTAGTTGAATCTTTAGGATTTTCCAAGTATATCATAACATCATCTGTAGAAAAAGATAATTTTATTACCTCGTTGCCTATTCTGATTCCTTCAATTTCTTTTTCTTCTCTTATTGCTATTGCTAGCATTTCTAATACAATATTGAATAATATTGGTGATAATGGACATCCTTGTTTCACTCCTGATCTTATTGGGAAGGTTTCTAGCTTATCCTTATTACAAATAATGCTTGCTGATAGTTTTAGGTAGATGCTTCTTATAATTTTAAGGAAAAATCCATTTATACCTTTGTTTTCAAGTTTTTTTTAATAGCAATGAGTACTGTATTTTGTCAAAAGTTTTTTCTGCATCTATTGATATAATATTTTTTTTGTTATTTTTGTTATTGATATAATCAATTATGTTAATAGCTTTCCTTATGTTAAACTATCCTTGTGTTCCTGGTTCATATGACAAATTTGAATCAAATACTCATATATCCCCTTATCAGAGAAATTTACCACAGACATTTTCCTTTCCAATTTTCTCTACATTAGATTTGTTCATGCAAAAACTTGTGAATTTTATTGATGTAATCCTTGCTTCAAAGTCCATTTTGCTTCCTCATTGGTGGAGACTTATTATTTAATGTTCCATGCTTGTATGAAGGGCCGAGTTGGCAGGACCTTGGGAAGAAGAGAGATCCTGATCTTTTGGCTTCTAGCTTCTAGAAGGAAGACATATAGTTCCAGATTCTCTTCAGATCCCTGAATGGAGAAAAAGAATTTGGAAAGAAGTCAGCATGATGAAGTGCTGCCAATTACACAAAGAATACATGTAATGAATTGCAAATAAACCCATTTATCCAAGCCAAAAAAAAAAAAATCAGAGAAAGTATACAGATGAGACTATATCAGACAATACACAGAGTAAATGAGCTTTTCCATTGGAAATATCCTAGCTCGACCAAGACAGAGTCTCAGATTGTACTCAAAGGGAAATACCTCAAAGTCTCTAGTGTAGTAAGTTGAAGATAGGGATGAGATTCAGGTACCTGCTCCTCTGCATGTCAGCTTCTTCCAACATGTATCTCCTTGCTTTTAAGGAATGCTTCATTTTTGTCTTTGTATGCCTAGTGCCTCGCATAATGCCTGGTACCTAATAGGCATCTAATTCTAGTTGATTTACCCATACTACATCATTTATTAGGGGAAGCCAGGTGGCATACTGGATAAAGTACAAAGCTGAGAGTCAGGAAGACATCTTCCTGAGTTCAAATCTGGCTTCAGAAACGTACTATCATGTACAACCCTGGGCAAGTCATTTAACCCTATTTGCCTCAGTTTCCTCATCTATAAAATGAGCTGGAGAAGGAAATAGCAAATCGCTCCAGTATCTTTGCCAAGAAAGCCTCAAATGGGGTCACAAGGAGTCGGGCAATACTGAAATGACTGAATAACAACAAACATCATTTATTAGGCAAGCTGGACAGGTATTATTGTCCCCATTTTATCAGTGAAGAAATTGACTCAGATAATTTAACTTCCAAGATCACACAGCAATTAATAGCAGAATCAAGACTAGAACTCATATCCTCTGACTTCTTGACTAATGTTCTTTTCACTATATAGATTGCCATTTAGAAAAAAAAAACCATTAGAGGGAATTATTCCTCTCACATCTAATTCCAGTTCCCAGCTTTTTGAAAGATGAAAAAGTAGAGCACAGCGAAAATCTGCTAACTTGCTTAAGTAGGCTGCTAGAGGTAGAATAAAAACAAAAACAAAAACAAAAAACAAAAAAAAATAGGAAAAATTATGAAACACATTTATCATCATCAGACATTTGAGTTTCATTATACCAGGACCTCAGGCACCTCAGGAGCATAACCCAGCACAATTCTTTTCTATCAACAGATACATACATACACATATACACACATACATACACATACACACATACAATGCCAAGGTCACACAAATATAGAGATAAGAAACAGATTCCTGGAGTCTCACTGTTGCTCTTGGAAGACTTGTTCCTGGTACTTTTTCTTCCTTCCTTCCCTCCTTTCTTTTCCTCTTCTTCCCCTTTCTTCACTTCTCTTTTCCTTCTTCCACAGCCTTCCATCTCTCATCATTGGTTACATGATTTTAGTCCTTTTGTCACAGCCCCCAAAAGACTGACTCACCTGCCCTTCTAATACAGAAAACTGCAAACAAAACCCATGAAAGAGCCCTGCTCCTCAAAAGAAAGCTGACACTACAACCTTGCCCAGACCCCAGAGCCACCTCCAAATAGGATGCATGGACACACATGAGGAGGGAGGAGTCAGATGCCAAACTTGTGTGAGATGGCACATAGCTGCTTTGCTGAGGATTAATTAATATAGTGCTGACAACTAAGTCATGGCAGGAATAGTTTTGCTCTACCCTGATAGTCAGCAGCATTACAGGATGTAAACAGAGCCTAGGGTTGGCATGTGAATCTTAAACAGGCACTGTCCTGGCAGTGCTGGAGTTTCTTAACACGTGGCCGAAAACGGTTTATTTTACGATAACCGTCTAGACTTGAGACATGTTCCATATCACTTTACGTCTATACCTGGAAGATATAATCTTCACGGGAATAAACATTTTATTAGAGTTAAAAATCAATAATTCCTAACAAGACACTAAAAAAAGTTGTCAAATTTCTTAATGTTTGTAGGCATACAGCCCATTACCAGATTGTGCTAGGTTATGCTCCTGAGGTGCCTAAGGACCTGGTATAATGCAACTCAAATGCCTGATGGTGATAAGCGTGTTTCACAATTTTTCCCGGGTTTTTTTTTTTTTTGGCTTTTATTCTACTCATACCTCTGGCAGCCTACTTAAGCAAGTTGGCATATTTTCTCTGTGCTTTCCTCTTTCATCTCCCAAAAACCTGGGAACTGGAATTAGGTATGAGAGGAATAATTTCCTCTAATGTTTTTTTTTTTTTCTAAATGGCTATCTATATAGTGAAAAGAACATTACTCAAGAAATCAGAGGATATACAAATATGGTCTTATTTATTATTACTTATTAGAGGCAGCTATGTGGCATAGTGGACACATCATTAGACTTGGAATCAGTAGTCAATAAACATGTATTAAGGGCCTACCATGTGCCAGGCATTATGCTAAGTTCTGGGAATACAAAGAAAGGCGAAGACAGTCCCTGCCCTCAAAAAATCCACAATCTAATAAAACTTACAATCAAAAAACTTATAATCTAATCTAATGAAAACAGCATAGAAAAAGAAGCTGAAAGTCAGAGGGAGAGAAAAGGAAGGTAAGGCACAGGATGAAGTCTTGGAGCTGGTTGGGAAATGATGAGATGACTTCCCTAGACCTTCTCCTTAAATGGAAGATCTGAGACGAGTTCTCTGATGTCCACCCTCCACCATCTCCAATCAGAGGGACTGGTCCAAAGAAGAAATGATAGAATGTCAAACATAGGATATAGAGGGTAAGGAGATGGAATGGAGTGGGTTCTAAAGTCAAAGATCAACTACAGAATTCTAGCCTGGGAAACCACTGATGTCACTGAAGGAAGCTAGAAAGGGGCTCCAATTTGGGATGGAAACAAACAAAGGGAAGATTTTAAGTCTGAAATAGCTTTGAGAAACCTACCATCCCCTTCTCTAAATAGAAATGTCCTAGAGAGGAAAACATGTCTGAAATGCTAGTAGAGAGCATGGGGTTAGAGATAGAGATTTGGAAGCCATTCTGAAGAGGTAAGAGGAATCATTTACCTAGGTTCCATCTGGAATCTCTGACCTACCCTTTGAACTCATGTCAAAATTCTTCCCATCAAGGACAACTTTCTTGATGAATTCCATGACCTAGCTGTGTAACCCTGGGCAAGTCACTCTCTCTCAGCCTCAGTTTCCCCATCTGTAAAAATGGGAATAATAATAGCACCTATGTCACAGGGTTATTGTGAGGACCAAATGAGATAATATATGTGTGTGTGTGTATGTGTGTGTGTATAAACACACACACATTATGTACATATATAACATTACATTGTTACATATATAACAGATATATGAAGTCTTTTATATACATGCATACCTATGTGTCTACATGTATATATGTACATGTATATATAATAAAAGTATATCCATATATACACATATAGAGCACATATAAAAATATTTATATTTATGTTATCTCCACGCCACCAACAAGCTTAGAGCCAAAAGCTATCAGGTTCCTCTGGCTTCTGGCATCCCATGACCTCTAGTGTGGGAGAGAATTGGGCACCTTGATCAGCTACTGTCAGCAGCTAGCCTTCCCACCTATACTAGGCCAGAGCTGACCAGGCCAGTCTGGTTGCTCAGGTCTGTAGCCCACCTAATAGTTAAAAAAGGAAGTTTGCTTAGCCATGGCAGGGAAAGACATTCAGAGGTGGGACAGGCTATTTAATGAAGATTGATTTCAGTTGATTTCAGCTCTCCTCTGCTGCTATTGGTCATGCTGTTAGTCTGTGTTCTGAAGCCTGAAGGAAGAGCTCATGAGGACTCCAGGTCCTCAAGCCCCAGCTGTTTTTTTGTACTCTGATGACCAGAAAGCTATTCAATGGCCAAAGCCTTAGTGCTCTGAGCCCATTAAATCTCAAGAACAGTTTCAATACCACTTAAGGAAAAACTACCTAGTTTTTGACCAGCCTCCATCAAGGCTTTAAGACAGTGCTCCCACCACCCCACCCCATAGCTCAATTGCTCAGCCTTCCTGATTGTTGATAACAACAGATAACAAACAGGAACTTACTGAAAGCTTCAAGAGGAGCTGTGAAATTTGTGACAAGATAGTAGTGCTAGGCAGGCAGCTGGTAAGAACGATGGTAAAGCCAATCAACTCTGAGAAGTATGAGGACCATAGAGACCATATGGCCACGCTAGTGAGACCAGAATGAGAAGGATGAGAAAAGGTGAAGAAGCTGAGAGGTTCAGGGTTAGACACTTTTTATATGAGGATGAAAAGAATAGATAAACGGTTTCCCATCTGCTATTGCAGTCAAGTTGGATGGGGTTCTTCATCTTTATTTGTGAATCATGGACCCCTTTGGCAGTCTGGTGAAGCTAATGAATCCCTTCTAAAAATAATCTTTTAGGGGCAGCTAGGTGGTACAGTGGATAGAACACTGGCCCTGACGTCAGGGATACTGAAGTTCAAATCCAGCCTCAGACCAAACACTTGACACTTACTAGCTATATGACCCTGGGCAAGTCACTTAGCCCCAATTGCCTAAAAAAAAAAAAAAAATCTTTTAAAAATAAATTAATTAAATTAAATAAATTAAAAATAAATAAATTTAATAAAATAAATTAAAATTAAATTAAATTAAAATAAATGAATTAACTACAATTAAGGATTACAAAGGAAATCAATTATGTAGAAATACAGTTATCAAAACATAAAAAAAATAAATACACAGACCACCTGAAATCTATCTATGGACTGACCCCCTAAGACTCTATGATCCCCAGGTTAAGAACCCCTGCTTTAGGAGAAAAACACTGTAGAATGTAACCTCTTCGTTTTTACACGAGTTGCCAAAAAAAAAAAAAACCCTTCTAAAAAATTCCCACCTTGTTTTGCCTAAACTAAGAGATAAATGGATTTGTCTATACCTCCAGAATAGATACAGAGAACAAAATATCCTTAGAGGACAAGTGTTGTAGTGGTATAATCATTGATTCAGTTGCATGGATTCTCTGGAAGAAACTGGTAGAAGCAAAAAATTAGGGCAAATAAGGAAACCTGAGACTAGGAAGAGTTGAAGGAGTATTATTCTTTCTGATTGCTAGTCTAAGGTCTTACCATTACACCCTATGAAGGAAAACACCAGTAGTGCAGGTTTTCCAGGGATAACCTGGGAACAGCCTTAGAAGTAGAAATGAGATAATCAGATGAAAGAGACATTAAGCAAGAGAAAATTGGATGGGCTTGATATTTGATGAAGACATGGGACTTGATTTGGTCCGAGGATGTCCAGGGGCAGCCTTTGAAACAGGAAGTGAAGAATTTAGCCCTGATAAGATGGGACTTCAATGGTGAACAAAATAATTGGAAGATGTATCTATTTAGTCATGCAATTCCTTTTTTCAAAAGGTGATCTGGATGACTAAGGGTTAGCCTGCCCATACCTTCCACTCTTAGCCACCTCTACATTCTTTTCCACACAAGAGAACATAAGCATCTATCTATAGCAAATAGAGATCATTCCACAGAGAAAAATGCTCATAAAAATGAAACACAAAAAGAACCCATTCTTATCTTAGCTGAACTAGAAGAAAAAGGATTCTGAGTTTAATTTGGGTCCCTTGACTACTTAATTTGGTCTACCATTTCTTTTAGGCCCAGAGCACAAAGGCCATTGTTTTGTAAGGAGAGGGTGTCTCTATGCTCTACCTCAGTTAATGAACCAGACAACTCAATCAATGAATATGATTAGTTTTTAATGTGTTAACAAGATGAACCTATGCCCTAATCTCTATACCTAGAGCAAATGCCTCTTTGAATCATAGAATCAATCAGGTAATAAACAGAAGTAGATGTTGATGAATTTCCCTACAAACGTGTGAATAATTTTTTGATTAATTTGGGAGGATTATAGGGCTTTGATCATTGGATGAACAAGACAATGCCAAACAGGAAACATCTTATGACATACAACAGAATCAGTCATGCCTTTTGGCCCCATGTATGAAAGTAGCAAGTTAGAATCAGTGTGGGGGTGGTGAGAAGAGTATCTATCTCTCTCCTCTGACTACCTGTCTCTCCTTGAAAAAGACACTAGGAAAAATGTCTCAGGCCAAGACCACAAAGATATACTGGGATAAGTGGACATGGAGAGAGAGTTATCCAAGGGAAGCTTTGTGAGAACTCTTTTGAAAGGAGAAAGGAATTTTAGTACCAGAAGCTGTGAGGAAAAACAACTCCCATGAGCATGACCCCTTGCAGCCAAGAGAAGTGATAACTATAGACCCTAGAAGAACACAGAACCTCAAGGGCTCAGCAGAGAGCTATCCCCAAGAATACTTCATGAAGATTCCCCAAAGGGAGAAAGAATGTCCAGTACCAAGGGCTGTGACTCACCTCTTTGCCACTTATGTTCACTGTATGTGTATACCATTGTACTCTATGCTTGAGCCCATTACCATGGATGTTTTGGGACAGTGTGTTCAAAGTGTTTGGGATTAAAGTTTTATACTAATTATTCTTACTATTCTTTATTAGTAAATACCTTTTCTAAAAGCTAATTAGGTATATTGGCTGATTGTTAACGGTAAGCACACTGTTGGGGGTTCATGAGTTATAGTGTCAAAAGCATGGCCCCAGAAGGTTATCCTTAAAAATCCTTAGGGTGGGAAACTGGCTCAGAAAACCACAATGTACCAGGGCATTCTCTGGCAGCCAAGTCTCCCAGTGCCTCAGCAAAACTCTGGGAAGTGCAGCTTCAAGGGGGAAAGTACCAGCTGGAGAAACATCCCATAGCAGCAAAACATCCATCTGCAAGGAGCCAAAGAAAGCAAAAGGAAAAGCCTGGGTGAGCAGGCAACCTCCAGGGGCCAGACTACCCCTACCAGACTACCACTAGAGTTCCAGTGTTGCTGATTCCAGCCCAACCCCAGGTAAGCTGCCAGAAACCCACAGCCTCCAACTGCCAGCATCAGAGATCCCAGCATACAAAGCCAGTGACCAGGCCCCTGGCTCCCAGCACAAGAAGCTTGGGTCAGTGCCCCCTGCTCCCCAGCAGGAGAGCTCAATCTTTTTAAAGGCCAGGAAATAAGCAAACATCATGAGCAAAAAGAAACGTACAATATATTCTTATTATGGGAACAGTGAAGATCAAGGCAGAAATTCTGAAGAGGACAACATTGTCAACAAACCCACACCTGGAACCTGAAAAAGGAATATGAACTGGTCTGAAGCCCAAAAAGCCTTCTTAGAAGAGCTCAAGAAGGAGTTTAAAAGTCAAATAAGAGAGGTAGAGGAAAAATTGGGAAAAGAAATGAGAAGTATGCAAGAGAGAGTCAATAGCTTGGAAAAGGAAGGACAAAAATTAACTGAAGAAAACAACTCCTTAAAAAGCAGAATTAGGGGCAACTAGGTGGCACAGTAGATAGAACTCCGGCCTTGAAGTCAGGAGGACTTGAATTCAAATCTGGCCTCAGATACATGACACTTACTAGCTGTGTGACCCTGGGCAAGTTATTTATCCCTGATTGCCTCACCAAAAAAGCAAAAAAAAAAAAAATTTTTAAAAAGCAGAATTGGTCAAACAGAAAAGACACAAAAACTCACTGAGGAGAAGAATTCCTTAAAAAACAAAATGGGCCAAATGGAAAAGGAGGTACAAAATCTAATAGAAAAAAACAATTTGTTAAAAATTAGAATTGGGCAAATGGAAGCTAATGACTCTATGAGAGAGTGAGAATCAGTCAAACAGAAACAAAAGCATGAAAAAATAGATGAAAACATTGTTCCTCACTGGTAAAATAACTGATTTGGAAAATAGATCCAGGACAGACAATTTTAAAATAATTGGTCTATCTGAAAATCACAATGAAAAAAAGAGCCACGATAGCATCTTTCAGGAAATCATCAAGGAAAACTGCCCTGAGGTCCTAGAACCAGAGGGTAAAATAGCCATAGAAAGAATCCACCAATCACCCCCTGAAAGAGATCCCAAATTGAAAATATCAAGGAATATAGTAGCCAAATTCCAAAATTACCAGATCAAAGAGAAAATACTGCAAGTCAGAAAGAAACAATTTAAACATCATGGAATCACAGTCAGGATTATGCAGGACCCTGCAACTTCTACATTAAAAGATCATAGGGTGTGGAATACAATATTCCCTAAGGCAAAGGAGCTTGGATTACAACCAAGGATCAACTACCCAGCAAAAATGAGCATAATCTATCAGAAGAGGAGATGGGACATTCAGCGAAAATAGGGGACTTTCAAACCTTGCTGATAAAAAGACCAGAGCTCAACAGAAAATTTGATCTTCAAATACAAGACTGAAGAGAGACATAAAAAGGTAAATGGGACAGAAAAAAAACCATGTTATTAATAAGAGCAAACTGTTTATGTGCCTATAAGGGAAGATGACACTTGTAACTCTTGAGAACTGTATTATTATTATTACATCATTTTAAAGGGGTATACATGGGGGGGAGTATAAATTGACTTTGATGTAATGATAAAAAAAAAATCTAATCAAGTGAGTTAAATGAATCTAAGTGGATTAATCTGATCTAACTAATGGAATGTACTGGGAGAAAAGGAAAGGAAGAGGCAGACAAGGGTAAATTACCTTACAGGAAAAGGCACAAAAACCTATTACAGTAGAGGGAAAGATAGGAGGGAGATGAGCATTGTTTAAACCTTACTCTCATCAGATTTGGCTCAAGGAGAGAATAACATAATCAGTTAGGTATAGAAATTTAACTTGCCCTATAGGCAGTAGGAGGAAAAAGAGGAAAGAAAAGAGAGGGAGGATAAAAGGGAGGGAGGAAGTAGTAAGGGTAAAGGGGAAGAGAAGGGAGGGGGCTAATAGAAGGGAGGTGGGACTGAGGGAGGTGGCAGTCAAAAGCAAAACACTAGTGAGGAAGGAAAAGGAGAAAGGAGAAAGAAAAGCATAAACAGGGGAGAAATAGGATGGAGAGAAAGACACAGATAGTAATCATAACTGTGAATGTGAATGGGATGAACTCTCCCATAAAATGAAAGCGGATAGCAGAATGGATTAAAAACCATAATCCTACAATATATTGTTTACAGGGAACACATTTGAAACAGAGGGCCATACACAGGGTAAAGGGAAAGGCTGGAGTAGAATATATTATATTGCAGCTGAAGTAAAAAAAGCAGGGGTAGCAATCCTGATCTCAGACAAAGCAAAAGCAAAAATAGATCTTATCAAAAGAGATAAGGAAGGAAACTACATCCTGCTAAAAGGCACCATAGACAATGGAGTAATATCATTACTAAACATATATGCAAAAAGTGGTATAGCATCCAAATCTTTAGAGGAGAAGTTCAGGGAGTTACAGGAAGAAATAGACAGCAAAACTATACTAGTGGGGGCCCTCAACCTCCCCCTCTCTAAACTAGATAAATCTAACCACAAAATAAACAAGAAAGAAGTTAAGGAGGTGAATAGAATATTAGAAAAGTTAGAAATGGTAGACCTCTGGAGAAAACTGAATGAGGATGGAAAAGACTATACTTTTTTCTTGGGGTACATGGCACATACACAAAAATTGACCATGTACTAGGGCATAGAAACCTCACAATCCAATGCAGAAAGACAGAAATATTAAATATATCCTTTTCAGATCATGATACAATAAAAATTATATGTAATAAAGGGCCACAGGAAGATAGACTAAAAAATAACTGGAAACTAAATAATCTAATCCTAAAAAAAGAATGGGTCAAACAACAAATCATAGAAACAATCAATAACTTCATTCAAGAGAATGACAGTAATGAGACAACATACAAAACTTATGGGATGCAGTGAAAGAAATCCTTAGGGTGGTAGCAGCCACCTTCTGAAATAACACTACAAGTGTGAGTGACAAGTTAGGGGAATACCCCAGTGAGAGTGTTTTTACAGTTTATTTGCTTGGCTTCTTGTGCCCCAAAAGTTCCAGAGCACTGTACAGGCCTTCTGTCTCCCCATCCTAAGATTATGCATTACTTCTTCAAATGAGGAAAAAGGATTCACAGAGAAGGAAAATAACTTGCCCTGCATTAGCTAGAAATCCTGAGACAGACCTAATAACTCTCAGGCAGGCACCAAAACCATCAACCGAACCCAACCATGTATCTGATCTGCCCCTTCAAAGACAACCACAAGAGGGAAATGAAACCACGTGGATTGTTGCAAGAAGGAGAGACTTTGTACTAATTCTATTCTCAATAACTAATCTTTTAAGTCATAATTTGGTATTAGTATAAATTAAGGAGGAGGAGGAGAACAACAACAATGAGTAGATGAACAAGAAGAATAAGGAAAAGAAGAAGGCAAGAGGAGGAGAAGGAGGAGGAGGAGGAGAGGAGGGAGGAGGAGGAGGAGAGGAGGGGGGAGGGGAGGAGGAGGGGGGAGGGGAGGAAGAGGAGGAGGAGGAGAGGAAGAGGAGGAGGGGGGAAGGAGGAGGGGAGGAGGGGAGGAAGAGGAGGAGGAGAAGGAGGGGGAGAGGAAGAGGAGGGGAGAAAGGAAGAGGAGGAGGGGGGAGGAGGAGGGGAGGAGGAGGAGGAGGAGAGGAGGGGAGGAAGAAGAGGGGGAGGAGGAGGAGAGGAGGAGGAGGAGGAGGGGAGGAGGAAGAGGAGGAAGAGGAGAGGAGGAGAGG
>NW_020954704.1:2329815-2346407 GCF_900497805.2 Vombatus ursinus
GAGGAGGAAAAGGGGGAGGAGGAGGAGAGGAGGAGGGGGGAGGGGGAGGAGGAGGGGAGGAAGAGGAGGGGAGGAGGAGGAGAGGAGGAGGAGGGGAGGAAGAGGAGGGGATGAAGAGGAGGAGGAGGAGGGGAGGAAAAGGAGGGGAGGAGGAGGAGGAGGAGGAGGGGAGGAAAAGGAGGGGAGGAGGAGGAGGAGGGGGAGGAGAGGAGTCTACATTTTAAGTATCTTCAGCAGTGATATCTGGGAAGAGATCAGATAGCACACCCTGGGTAAAAAGTACACGAAGGACCTTGTGGGAAGAGTGGGAAGGAGGTTGGGCTCTACAGCTACAAAGCAGTCCTTTTGGTGTGACTCTTCTAAACGAATGCCTTTGATATTCAGCAGTTTTCTCTAGTAAATTGTATCTGGTCTGCTTTGTCAGAAATGTTAGTTAAGCCTCCTCCTTCCTATCCATCTTCTCTTATTTAAATTCTCAAAATAACCTTGGGTGAAAAGAAGGACAGTAAACTACAATCTACCAGTGCTATTAAATATCTTAGCAGACACCACTTCTGTCCTTTTGGTGGAGAAAGGGATCGTAGGCTTGGTCGTGGACTTGGGAGTCATCTCTGTGTGGGAGGACCTTTTTGGTCCAGTGCCCAAGCAAAGCTTGAGCCTTGGCCCTTGGGCAAAGAGGCAAACAGGATTATTGACTTTAGTTTTTAACCTTTACTAGGGCTAAAGTAAGTTGCTCTCCCTTTCAGTCTGTTTTCCCATCCTATACCATGGATTTGATAATACAGAAATTGTGAAGGTGAGTAACTCAAAAACATTGGCTAGATCTATATGGGGCCGTGTCTGTAAAACAGTTTCCAAGGGCATCAGCCCACTAATAGTAGAACACTTTACATGTATTATCACATTTAACACTCAAAGCAACCTTTGAAGGAGGTGTTATCTTCATTTTACAGATGAGGAAACTGAAACTGAAAGAGGTTAAATGAATTGTCTAGTTAGTAAACATCCGAGGCAGGATTTAAACTGAGGTCTTCCGGACTTTAGGTCCAGCACTCTTTCCACTGTTTCCCCTCTCCTGTATCCCATTCCACTCCCATGTTACTTTGTGGGTTACTTACTATCTCCTGAAGTCCTTGCATGAAGTACTTAGACCCTAGAAAAGAGAAGAAATAATGGCCACAACGAGGAAGAACCTGAGTGGATGAGTGGAAGGAAGGAGAAAGGCGTGGAGCAGGCACAGTTTCTGAGGTATAAACATTCACTTTGAAAATTTAACAATGGGCTTTCCATAAGCTGGTCTGAACTGAGTCCAGCATACCCCCTGGGACAGTGGGACCATTGCCACCTCACTAGCAGTACTACTGGTGTTCTGGGTGAGCTTTCCCCTCAGAGAGGAACTTTAAAACACGGAAATGGGGCATGATCAGTTAGAGAAGAATGGGCTCCAGCAGAATTGATTGGCAGGAACTTGACCTCTTCAGGATCCCCACTGGAACCTGGACAAATGGGGAGGAAGTCAGGTCAAGTGATGGGGAAGCTGTTAGAGCCAGAGACTAGGGTCCTTTGAACCTGGAGCTCTGGGAGTCCAAGGAGGCTTTATAACACTGAATTATCTGGACTTATTCCTTTGGGCCAGACACGAATATTGGAAGAATCTCAGGTGACTAAATGTCTCCCATTGTCTCCAGATACCTCATAATCTGATCTCATAGGCATTTTTCCAGTTGTCTTCAGTGTTGATTGGCCAACCTTGGCCAGTACAGTCTTGTGGTACTCCCAAACACACAGATAAAAACCAGGATGTCAGGACGACCTGGATTTAAGTCTTTCCTCACACATGAAAACATACACATTGGCCATTTGACCCAAAGCAAGTTATTTAATCTCTCCTAGTTCTCCCAGACAGCCCTCTAATACTACTAGCTACAGAACAGTTGCCAATGGGCATTGGTAGACAAAGTTTCCTTACCCAGAGTTCCACACATCAATGAAATCACAGATCTGAACAAAACAGAAAACATCCCCAGATAATAGCAAAGAGCCCCAAGGTTCCAATTCAGAAGCCAAGCAATGAGCCCCTTGTGGGAGTTGGAGGGGGAAGATTCTATGGGAAGCAAAGTCCCAGGGTGGGGATAGGGGGGATTTCTGTTTCTTTTGAAGGGAAGAGCTGACTCCTTCTCCCATGTAATTTTTCTGGGTTCCAGAGAAATGAATGGATTATATTAGCTATGTGCTTGATCAGTCTCATCTTCATTCCCGCAGCGGAAAAAAATACTGAAAAAGTCCTGAAAAGGAAATATGAAGTCAGTGTGCAACTGTTGAAGCCTTCCTGTTTCCTTATTTGGTACAAAAGTTGTGTTCCTTTGAAGGGCCAGATGATAGGAACACAGTACAATTCACAACAGATCAGCAGCATAATCCATTGACTTGGGCAGAGCTTGGAGTTGACAAGGTGATTCAGTTCAATCTATTAAGCATCTATATAGGCCAGCCAGTGTTCTAGACACAGATACAAGCACACAACCAAGAGAGTCCCTGCCCTCAGAGAGCTTACATTCTATATAAAGGAAATAGCACATAGATGAATGGGTAAATAAAAAATAAATCCAAAGTAGGTATTTTTTGGAGGGAGGGGGCAGTCCTAACTGGTGGAATCAGAAAAGGCCTGTTGTAGGAAATGCTACTTGAGCTGAGATTTGAAGAGAGCTAGAGGTTCTGAGGGCAACTAGGTAGCACAATGTACCAGGGTTGGAATCAGGAAGACGTGAGTTCAGATTTGGCCTCAGACATGTACCAGCTGTGTGACCCTGGCCAAGTCATTTAACCCTGTTTGCTTCAATTATCTCATCTGTAAAATGAGTTGGAGAAGAAAATAACACACCACTCCAGTGAGTATCTTGCCCAAATGGGGTCACAGAGTCAGACACGACTAAACAACTTAACAACAACAACAAAGAGGTTCCTAGAGATAAGGGCAAGAAAGAAGAGCATTCCAGGAATAAGAGTCAGCCTATGGAAAGGGCACGGATCACAGAAACATATGCTGTATGAAATCTAAAACAGAAAAGGGCGTATTAGCTGCTGGGGACTGGAGGCAGTTGTGCTGGAAAGGGAGAAGTTGTAATGTGGAGGCAGCTTTGGCTTCAGCCAAGATTCCAGGGATTTTTCCTGGTAGGACTCATCATCTACTTTTTGAGTGTTTACTCAGGCAGCCTGGCAAATAAATACGATCTTCAGCCACCTACCCACCCTCCTTCCTTGTAAAAGAAGGGTCTGTCCTGGACTCTCTTCTCTCAATGACCTCATCAGCTCCTATGTGTTCAGTTATCATCTCTACACAGATGACTCCCAGATCTAGAAATCTAGTCTTAGTCTCTTTCCTAAGCTTCAGTCCCTCATCTAATTCAATTTCCCATCTCTGTACCTTTGCACAAGCTGACTCCTATACATGGAATGCACTTCCTCCTCATCTCTGCATCTTAGAATCCTTAATTTTCTTAAAAAGTCAGTTCAAATGCCACCTCCTATATATATGAAGCCTTTCCTGATCCCCAGTTGCTAAGGTCCTCCCCCCACCCCAAACTCCTTTCTATATATTTTGTATCTACTTACATGTGTACATGTTTGTTTCCCCAAAAGATTGTAACTAAACTGTTTTATTTTTGTTTTTGTACCATCAGTGTCTAGCACACAATAAGCGACTAATAAATGCTAATTAGTTGATTGATTAATTAAAAGGCACACAAAGTTAGCACTTGTTTTCCCCTAGTCACCCAATATATGTATTTCGACTTGACTCAGGTGAGTAGCAATAAATGAGAATTATCTTCTTAGGACTGGGCAGTGCTAATGAATAATTAGAAGATTCAGAGTTTTCTAGAAATGGCCTCTATTGTCTGGGTAGAGAGGAGAAGAGATGAGGGAAGATTAGAGGATTCCCAGTCTATTTAGTACTCTTCCACTGATTCAAAAAATGTTTTCATAGAATTCTAGGACGCAGATCTGGACAATCCTTGGAACCGATTAGTACAACTTCTTCATTTAAAGATGAGAAAATAGTCAGTCAATGAATAAGCATTAAACACCTACTATGTGCCAGGTACTGTGTTAAGTTCTAGGGTTACAAAGAAAAGCAAAAGGCAGTTTCTGCTCCCAAGGAGCTCATACATACAGTCTATGTACAATCAAGCTAAATACAGGATAAATAGGAAGTAATCCACAGAGAAAAGGCACTAGAATTGAAGGGGATCAGGAAAGATTTCCTGTAGAAAGTGAGATCTTAACTGGAACTTGAAGGAAATCAGGAGGTGGAGATGAGGCCCAAAGAGGTGACGCCACTTACCTGTAGTCACACAAGGAAAGTACTTAGCATAGAACCTGGCACATAGTAGATGCTATGTAAATGTTATCATTATTATTATTATTTTATGGTTACTATTATTAAATTTCTTTTGACCTCCTCATCTCTAAACTTTATTTTTCCTGTATTGTGGGGGCTATTCTATAGGACAAGCTCAAAGTTGCTATTCCTGTTTCCAGATGACCACAGGGAAGCTTTGGAGGAGGGGGAGTGCTGCTTCTGGTCTTCAGATACTTATTGCTGAAGGGTTTGGACTTTGAGATGACAGAGAGCCTCCTTATTGGCTGATGATTCAGTGTATGCAAAAGAGAGCAACCTGTCCTTGGTTTTCCTTTCTGGCTGAAGATCATGTCAAATTGCATCAGGACTAACTATCTCAAATTGCTTCTTGAGAATTGGATGTGCTGGGGGTGGCTATCCTCATCCCATGCCCCAGACCTCACTGTGTTTGTGAGATCAAGGCAGCTAAAACACTTATCCTGCCTAGGCAAACCTGAGCCTGGGTTTGGGATGCCTCTTTGGTGTTTGTTCTTCTTCCCTAAATTTAGGCAACAAGTAATAATAATAATAATAATAATAATAATAATAATAATAGCTTGCATTTATATAATGCCTTTAAGATTTTCAAAGTGCTTTACATGCGTTATCTCATTTGATTCTTACAACGACCTTTGGAAGTATCTGTCCCAAGATGAACTTTCTAAGTTTGAGAGGCTTAGTGGCCCTGAGTCTTACTGGGTTGGAATTGAATGACAGCAGTTGAACCGAAAAGGACCTAGGGTTTTGATTTTTTTAGTGGAGTACAAGCTCAATGAGTCAGCAGTGTGATGTGGCAGCCAAAACATGTAATCTTGGGCTATGTTAGGAGGGTCAGAGCTTCCAAGAAAGGGAGGTGATAATTTCACTGTGTTCTGCCCCTATTGGGCCTTATCTGGAGATTTGTGTTTAATTCTGAGTGTCATGGTTTAAGAAGGACACTCATAAACTGCACTGTGTTCAAAGGAAGACAACCAATAGAGTGAAGAGCCTTGAATTCATGACCTAGTAAAATCAGTTGAAGGAATAAGGGACGTTTAGTTTAGAAAAAAGAAGATTCTGGTAGAGGTAACATGGTAGTTTAACACTGCTATCACGTCCCTCTTCTTCCCCCTCAAATCTTCTGTCATGTGCTGAACTCCAGAGGACAGAATCAGGAAAATGGGAGGAAACCACATGGATACCAATTTGGGCTTGATGTCAGGAAAACCTTCCCTAACAATCTGAGTTGTCCAAAAGTATGATGATGGCTTGCCTCAAGAGGTGGTAAGTTCTTCTTCCTTGGAGTTCTTCAAACTGGGTGACCATTCATTGGGTATTTTATGGTGAGAAATTCCTTTGTGTAATGAGTTAGACTAATGGTCACCAAGGTTCCTTCCAACTCTCAGTTTCTCTAGTTCTGAGTACCCAGCAACTATTTCAGCACTCTTAGGGGACAATGGCCATTGATAAGAAGATTGGGCCAAGCCCGGTCATTTACCAATAGACATGGAGCAGGAGTTGTTTAGACAGCTCAGGCTGAAGCTGACTGCCTAATTGGCAGTCCTGCACAGGGCTCTGTGTTCTGATAAGGTTTAAGTAACAGCCTTCTAGCAAATTGTTAACATTAATTTTAAGTTAAGATACTGAATCCTGTTCTAAGTTTATTTTTGTCAAATATGTGCACGTATCCCATGTTTAGCATTCCTTTTGTATTAGGAATAAATTATTTGGCTTATACCTAATTCATGTTGTGCATTGTATATCTTTCTTACTTCTTTCTGAGGAGACCTAGATGTGAGCCAATTAGTAAAATTGTCCCCAGGGCACCGTTCCAGAACAGGTGACTTAAAGGGTGGCCCTCTCAGTCAGTCAACAAACATTAAGTGCCTATTAAGTGCCAGGCACTGTGGTAAGTGCTGAGGATACAAAATAAAAAAGGTATCCATTCAAAGCAGTCTACACCAGGACTAAACTCGTCTAAACTGTATGCTTGGTAGAGAACAGGGAGTGAGAGCAGTATCCCCCTAGCCCCTGTGATAATACAGCAGTAGTTCTTCAGGGTTAGACCTAATAATTTGAGTGATATGATGATGGAGTAACAAATACAACTAAAACGGGAGGGAAAGGTTCCAAATTCTAGTGATCCCACCCTAGAATGAGCCCAGAATGCCTTAGGAATCTCTCTTTTATTGCTCACAACCCTGAATAAGCGCCATATGCTCATTTCTGGTGAAATGCTAGCTTGCTGGGGTTTTTTTGTCTTTTGCCCTAACTTCCTACATATCTACAATTGACTTTCTAGTCCTCTGATTATGTAGAAAATAAACTGTTCATGGTGCTTCCTGTACCCCAAAGTATCCAACCAGGCTCTTTCACCCAAACTTTTGTTCCTGTTCTGATCAAATTCCAGAGATGCCATTTCAAGAGTGTAGGCTTTGGCTGCCCCCTAGTGGTAATATCTATCTGTCCCAAAACTCACAAGTGCTGAATCTTGACTTCCTTGAGTATATTTTGAACATCCATTCTTAGAGCAGAAATGGACATTAACATTTGAAGAATCTAAGACCTTGAGGTCTTGATTAAGTGTCTTGCCCAGAATCACACAGCTTTAAATACTATTATCAAACACAATGACTGCAACAGTAAGAATGAGAAAATCACTAAAATGAAATCAAACCCTAAAAACTTTGAAAAACCAATGAATGTCCTAGATAATTTTGCTTAATGGTTTTTCTTTGTCATTAATGAAGGTTTAATGAGGGGAAGGAGGGAAAGGAGAGTTTGAAATGACTGATGTAAAAGTAAAAGGTAATAAACATTTGTTAAAAAATAAAAAAAGTTGGGGACAAACTCCTTCTTAATAGGTATGTACATCCTATAGGAAATGGCACCTGGGTTGTGCTTTGAGGGAACACTTGTGTAAAGATACAAATGCAGGAGATGAGAGGTGCTGTATGGGGAATAGCTAGCATGCCAGCTTAACTGGAACAGAGAGCACATGAAAGAGAGTACAGTAATATGAATTGGCTAGAGAGGTATGTGGGAGTCAGAATTGGGAATCTTAAATGTCAAGATTTGTAATTTATCCTAGAGGCAATAGGGAACCAGGAAAGATTTTTGAGAAAATGTGCAGTGCTTTCCAAATATATTCATTTCATAACCAAGTGTTCTAAGTTAAAACAAAATAAAGCCAAATAAAATATTTCCTGTTACTTCCCAAATCCCTAGTACAGGATTTCTTAACCTGTGGTCTACAGACAGATTTCAGAGGTTTGTGAACTTGAACAGGAAAAATATTAGGTCTTAATTTTCACTGATCTCTAACTGAATTTTAGCATTCCTTTCTATTATTTAAAATACATTATTCTGAGAAAGGGTCTATAGGTTGAACCAGACAAAAGATTAAGAGCCCCTGCCCTAGAGTGACCTATGTAGCCCAATTTTCAGGAAGACCTGAGTTCAAATCTTTCTTTAAATATTAGTTGTTCAACCCTGAGCAGTCTCTTAACTTCCCTGAGTCAGTTTCCCTATCAGTAAAAAAAGAATGATGACAGTCACTGCCTCACAAGATTTTTGCGAGGATCAATGAGACTAATAGCTACAAAACATTTTTCAAACCTTAACGCATAATATAAATGTAAGCTCTATCACCCATGACCCAGAGAAGGGGTCCTTCCACAAAGGGGGCTCTGAGTCACACAGTTTAAGTTTGTCCTGTGGCAGAACTGACCCCAAAGGGAGGAAAGGTGAGGCTCCATCTCTCTGGATTATCATTCCCCTACAATTTTACATAATATCTAAAACAACACATAGATACAGTTCATATCTAAGCTGTCCCTTAAGAGGAGCCTTCTGGGGAAAAGTATTCACTGTTCTAAGTAGAAATCAGGTACAGGACAAAACAATTGACATACATTGTCTCATTTAATCCTCACAACAACCCTGTGGGATACATGCTATGTTATTCCCATTTTACAAATGAAAAAACCGAGGGCACCTAAGGTTTGTACTTTACTCAGAGTTACACAGCTAGTAAGTATCTGAGGAAGGATTTAACCCCATGTTTTTTTTGTTTCCAAGTCCAGGGCTCTATGTCACCTATAGCATTAATAGTGATGATGATGATGACAGCTAGCATTTATTTAATACTTTAAGGTTTGCAGAATGCTTTACAAATATTATCTCATTTTATCCTCACAAACCTCTTTTTATCTCCATTTTATAAATGAGGAAAGTGAGGTTAAGTGACTTGCCTGGGGTCATACAGTTAATAATTGTCTGAGGACAAATTTGAATTCAGGTCTTTCTGAGTGCAAGTCCAGTGCTCTACCAATTATCTGCAATGTCACCTTGCCACCACTAACTAGCCACTAAAACATGTTAACTTGCTGTACCCATGGAACTAGAATTTTCTGGCACTAAATACATGTATTTATAAAAAGATATATATATGGACACACACATATATATATATCATACATATAATGACATATATGTGACATATATATCACACATTTTATCCACATATATAAACTGTGCCTACATAACTGCTCACCTCATCTACTCCTGGTTTCAAATCTCTTCCCAGTTGAATGGGGATAGAAAGAACTATACCTTTTTCTCAGCAGTACATGGCACCTACACAAAAATTGACCATGCATTAGGGCATAAAAACCTCACAATCAAATTCAGAAAGTCAGAAATATTAAGTGCATCCTTTTCAGATCATGATGCGATAAAATTATATTTAATAAAGGGCATGCAAAGATAGATTAAAAATTAATTGGAAACTCTCTTCCCAAGCCAAGGGACTGATCTCCTTCCTCTGTTTTGGTGAAATGTATTGCATATACTTTCAGGGGCTGCTGTGAAAAAGTTTCTCTGGAGACTTTCTCTGATTACATGCTGCTTTTCTCCATCTTCCACTCTTCAAATTCCCTAATTAGTTTGAAAGACCGCCTACACGTGTTTCTGTTCTTTTCTATTTTTTGAGACTCTAAGATCCTTGAGAGTAAAGTTTTTTTGTCTTTTTTATCCTTAGCATCTATTATTGTGCCTTTATTAAATTCTCTTTTGTTCTCTTCTCTTTCATTGATAAAATGCCTAGGGTGCATAGGCAAGCTTTGACTTCCCAATGAGAAGTAAACTAACAATCCAGGGCCAAATCCTAGGCAAAAATTCAAAGTATAAGAACATTTTTTTGGATTCTCTCACCTGCCCTAGCTCAGGTGCCTTCTTTTTGCTACCTAAGGCACTCTATTTCTGGGCTGTATCCAGGGCTGACTTCCTCTAGTCAATTGAATTCAATAAATATTTATTCAATGCCTGCTATGCACAAAGTATGTGCCAGGGTTATAAAGACAAAAGAGTAAACAGTGAAAAATATGTGCTAGTGTGGGGTCTTACCACTGATCATTTAATCACAGGCCAAGTGATAGCCCATACTAAGGAGAATACTACTCAACTTGAGTAGATGTATTCACTATATAATGTGTTCAATTCTACTTAACAATAATTTTTTAATTATTTATTTATTTTTCATTTTCAACATTCCTTTTATAACATTTTGAGTTCTAAAATTTTCCTCCTGCCTCCCCAAGACAGCATGCAATCTGATATAGACTATACATGTATGATCACATTAAACATATTTCCGTATTAGTCATGTTGTGAAAGAAGAATAAGAACAAAAGGAAAAAACCATAAGAAAGAAAAAATAAAAAACAAAAAAAGGGAAAATAGTATGCTTCTATCTGCATTCAGATTCCATAGTTCTTTCTCTGGATGTGGATAGCATTTTCCATCATGAGTCTTTTGGAATTGTCTTGGATCATTGCATTGCTGAGAAGAGCTAAATCTATCATAGTTAATCATTGCACTATGTTGCTGTTGCTATGTACAATGGTTTCTTGTCAACAAACATTTATTAAGCACCTACTGTGTGCCAGGCACTAGGGTGCTTACTTATGGTGATGGGATACAAAGAAAAGTGAAAAACAGTCCCTGCTGTCAAGAAAATCACAAGGAGTTCAAAGAGTTTATTCTCTCTGTGTGTGGGTGTGGTTGTGTACACACATATATACATATCTGCAGATATGTCTATATACAGACACAGTGTGTGTGTGTATGTGTGTGTGTGTGTGTGTACAGGATAAATTGGAGAAAATCAACAGAGGGAAAGTCTCTAAGAACTAACAATTCTAAGAGGGGCAATCAGCCCATCCTTGGGATTTTCTCCATGGAATTAACTCTAGAGGGGGAAAAATATTTATAGTAGAAATAACAATGGATTTGGAGTCAGAAGACTTGGTTTGCATCCTGACTTTGCTACTTAATAAATGATATGACCTTGGCCAAGTCAGTTAACTTCACTAAGTTTTGATTTCCTCACCTATAAAAGGAGGTAATTAGTATTTATATAAAAGAAAAATAATGTACTCTGCCTTTGGGGCACACATCTTACATAGACCAATTAATAAAATCATCAAGTTAAATTAAAATTTAATAAAAATAAATTCTAATTCTAGGCATCTTTTGTGAGAGAAGAGAAAAAAAGGTAAAGAAATCCAGTCTACTCTTAAAAATCTCTTACACAACCAATTTCCATTTACAATCTACAGTGTTCCCAAAGACAAAATTCTACAATAAAATAAAGCATAGTTACAGAGCTTGGGTTACAGATCAGTTAATAGTTGTGATTCATCAAAAAGAACAGTAGTCACCTTTTGGCATACTCTGGAAAATTATTTTCCTGAAATTATTCAATTCCACTCTAACCACTTTCTCTAGGGATTCTTCTTTCAGCTTGGTCAAAGGTGAACCCAAGAGATCCTTCTAGTAATTGAATTAATCAAAGACTTCTTCCTTGTGTGACAAGAATTTCCTGCAGTAATAATGCACAGCAAGAGTAACAGGATTATGCTGGTAAATATTTAACAACTGACACTCTAGGGAGAAAAATGTATATACAATACACTTCTAAGTTCCATCTGCATCATTAACATTTTTTCCATCACTTTCTTATGTCTAGACAATCAACAAAATAACAAATCAAGCCTTGATTTGTAGCATTTGCTGATTTCCAAGGTATAAATGTTTATGCTGGGAATTTAACAACCAGCCCTCCAGAGCCAGTACAAGCTGGCTCCACACACCACTGGTAACACCATGTATAGCAATGAAGGGGAAGGGATTTCCAAAAGGAAAAAAAAAAGCATGATAGGGATGTGAGCTGTTATTATTATGTGAAGGAATTTTCCTGAGGAGACTAATGACCAGGTCACTGAAATCACTAGTTTGCCCTGCTCTTGATAGAGTACAACCAGGGATTAAACAGGGTATGAGCCAAACTGCCCTTTCTGATGCTCAGAGCTTGGGTGCTTTGGAGATGATGAAGCATGAGGCTGCTTTTGATGACTCAGTGGTGAAAGGTGCTTTAGGGATGACAGAACTGTCCCTTTATTGGTGACTGAACAGGAAGAACCAATGATTCATTGCATCTTTAAAAGGGGATGACTCTATCCCTAGCTTTCTTCTTCCTCAGACTTCCTTATGCCAGATAGCTGTCCCATGAGGGGTGGGAACTGGGACCACCCTTCTTCCCACTCCAACAAAAATGGCCAAATTACAAAGAACATGGGTATTAAAGCATGTCCTGCCAAGGCAAACCCAAGAGCTTGGGCTTTAGGCTGCTTCTTCTGTGTCTGTGTTTCTTGACTTGATTGGAGCTGACTGGAACACCGTTTCAGTTGAAACACAGTTTCAAGATAAGCAGGTCCAGGCTTGGAGCTGACCTTGGAGGTCCTGGGTTCATCAGGTCAGAGCTAGCTGATGGCAAGGGAAGGAGTTCTCAACAAGGATTGTGGTGCTTCTAGAAGGACCCAGCTTTGTAACTACTTAGTCATTCATAGAGAGTCAGAGAGTGGGTGAAGACAGCAAGTTTTGGCTTCATTTGACCATGAAAAAGTAAGTTAAAAACACCCTTGAGCTGGTGAGTTGAGGGGGGGGGTTAGGATTATTTTGGGTCCATACTTGTGACTTTTTACAATACAATACCAAATAATATCTGACAATCACACCATGTGATGTTTCAAGACATACTTGTCATCCATAGCTTAAATCACGAAAACATTACAGACTCATAGGACCATAGAATTTAGTTGGTGCCAGAAAGGAATTTTGAGATTATCTCATCTATCACTATCTCCATTTTACAGAGGAAAAAACTGTAGAAGGGTTGAGTGACTTAGTTACTTGAGTGACTTGAACAAGATGGTTTATCTGTATATGAACTATGCAGGATTCAAACCCAGGTCCTCTGGTGCTAAATCCCATGTTCTTTTCCCTATATCACAATAAAATGGGTAGATGGTAGAAAGTTATGTATGGGCTATGAGGGAAAATAGGCATGCCCAGGCACTTCCAATCTTTTGTGATTTTTTGGATCTCTTTTTAGCAAGAGTTAGAAAAGTGATCAAAGACTTTGATTTGGTAATTCAACAAACGGGAATTTTCATATTCCAAGGAAATAATGCAAAAGTGGGGAAGAGCCCATATTTACACAACTATGTTTATAACACCATTATAGATAAAACCTGGAAATAATCCAAATGCTCAAATTCTAAGAAATGTTAGGCAGAGTGTGATATATTTGAGCAATGCGGTATTGCTATTGAGAGACAAAGTGAGGTCTTGTGGAAAAGACCCTGGGTTATAGATAAGAGAACCTGAGATCCCAGGTATGCTACTTACTACTCATTGACCTTGAACAATCACTTAACCTCTTCAGGGCCTCAGTTTCCTCAGCTATAAAATTAGGACTAGGTGACCTCTACAATCCATCCATTCTAGTTCTAAATCAAAGATCCAATGATAATAACAAATATGAAAATATCTCAAAAACATGGAAAGGCCCTTGTTGTTCAGTTGTTTCTGTCTCTTTTGTGACCCTGTTTGGGGTTTCTTGGCAGAGATACTGGAGTGGTTTGCCATTTCCTTCTCCAGCTCATTTTACAGATGAGGAAACGGAGGCAGACAGGGTTAAGTGACTTGCCCAGGGTCACCCAATCAGTACGTGTCTGAGGCCATACTTGAACTCATAATTTGAAAGTCTTCCTGACTCCAGGCCCAGAACTCTATCCACTGCACCACTTAGCTGCCCAGAAATGTCCTTACAAAGTAACGTTAAATAGAATTCAGAAGGTTGTAGATAGACCAGTTCTAACTACGTAAGGAACACGAGAGTACATGTAGCTGTGCAGAAATGGTGCTGGAGGAAGAGTCAGAAGTTCTGGGTTTGAATTGCAGCTCTCTGACATTTACTATCTATGTAACCAGTGGCAAGTACCTCACTTTTCTGAGCCTCAATTTCTTCCCATATAAAAGGGTATGATAATAATACTTTTATTTCCTATCTCATAGAGTTGTTGTGAGGAAAGGCTTTGTGAACCTTAATGTCCTATATTGAAACGAGTTATTATTATGTCTGGATGATCATATGCCTCCAAAGAAGTGAAAGAGATTTTTGTTGTTGCTGCTTCCAGGGATAAAATCAATAGTGACAAAAAAAATAAATCTCAAGTGAAATATTAACCCATGAAATATTAAAAGACTTTGAGGAAGGTCTCCAGCAAATTGTATGATCTTTGGAAAATTTCTGGGTAGGCATAGATAAAAATCACCTAGGATGAGAAGATGTGGTAAGCATCAGTGAACTCCAGGGTCCAGGTAACTCTCCAGTTTTCTTCAGCAGCTCTGCTTGGTTTCAACTCCATGGAACATCGTGCCCTGGCCCCAGGTACCCCTTTATTCCTGCTTGCCTTGCTTTTCAGCCTCCTTTTATGTATTGTCTTCACCCATTAAGCTCCTTAAGGTCAGACACTGTCTTTCTTTTTCTTGTTTGTATACTCAACACTCAGTACAGTGTCTGGTGCATAGTAGACACAATAAATATTTATTGGATTGAATAGAATGGTTTTGATGTATATACTTTTTTAATGTAAAGTTGCTTAAACGCACAATTTTTGAAATGTCTGCATCACACTTTCAACATCCCTAAATCCCCCTTGATTATTGCAGAAATAGAGGAATGACCATAGAATGGGCCTCACTCCTGGCAGTTCCTGTCCATCAGCAGTACCAAGAACAGGCAATGTTAAAAAGAGCAGGGAATGGAAATGGGAAAGTGGGAGAGAAGATCCTTTATCCTTTGATAAAACGTTTTCGCCTTGGTACACAGGGCAGGCTTGCAAGAGGTAGGTGTTGAACCTACTCCTCAGATCATCTTGGTGAACTATTACCCACCACTGGCAAAACTGCTACTCTCAGGGGAATTGATGGGATGTGCAAAGTCACTTAGCTATCAGACATTCAGGAGGACCAAGATCTGTGAATGTGATCATGGCATATCCTACTACAAAAGAGGGAGGTGGGAGGGAGGGAAGGAGAGAATAAGTGGTGCTCCTCAGACCAGTTGCCTCTGGATGTAGGAAGTCAGTGGAGGTGAGGAGATTAAAAAAAAAAAAAGCACAAACCTCCTATCGCAGAAGAGGACTTAATACCTGTACTTCCTTCCTTAGGGAGAAATAATGTCCACAGTAGATGGGACTCAATGAGACAACAGGAGTCCCAGCAAACTCATCCCTGCACACGTATGTTCAAGATACCATATATAGTTAGAGATACTATCAGTTTCGCTGATGCTCAGATTGCATCTGAACCACACTTTCTCATCCAAGTGATTCTTGTACATGTTCTCCCATAAATTCTCCACAGAAGATCACTCAACATGCTGGAGAGCTTCTTCAAAGTCTTTTAATATTTCCTAGGTGCAATATGAATTTATTTTTTTTTCACTATTGATTTTATCCCTGCAAATAACAAAAATTCTTTCTCTTTTTTGGAGGCTTATTTGCTGCTGTCTGAGGTGACTCCGCTCCCGGGACTAAGCCCAGGATCCTTGTTCTGGGGATGCTCTCAGCTAATATGCCCTCACCACATTATCCTCCTATGGTTTTCCCCTTGTTAATCAGTAATCAATAGACATTTACTTTGAAATTGTGCCCAGGTATAAAGGGAAAATAAGGGCTATCCTTTAGGGAGCATTTCTCAGCAACTAGGGCATTGGGGATGAAAAATTCCCACCAGAAAATTGGAACACTAATGTATTGTTAGTGGTGTTGTGAACTGATCCAACCATTCTAGAGAACAATTTGGAACTATGCCCAAAGAGCTATTACACTGTGCATACCCTTTGACCCAGCAATAGTACTACTAGGTCTGTATCCCAGAGAGATCATAAAAAAGGGGAAAGGATCCACATGTACGAAAATATTTATAGCAGCTCTTTTTGTGGTGGCAAAGAAATGGACATTGAGGGGATGTTCATCAACTGGGGAATGGCTGAACAAGTTGTAGTATATGGATGTAATGGAATACTATTGTTCTATAAGAAATGATGAGCAGGTGAATTTCTGAAAAACCTGAAAAGACTTACATGAACTGATGCTGAGTGAAGTGAGCAGAACCAGGAGAACATTGTACACAGTAACAGCAGCATTGTGCAATGACTAACTTTGATAGATTTAACTCTTCTCAGCAATGCAAGGATCTAAGACAATTCCAAAAGACTGATGATGAAAAATGCTATCCACATCCAGAGAAAGAACTATGGAGTCTGAATGCAGATGGAAGCACACTATTTTCTATTTTCTCTTTTTTGTTTTTTTTCTTTCTTGCAGTTTTTCCCTTTTGTTCTGATTCTTCTTTCACAACATGACTAATGTGGAAGTACGTTTTAAAAAAGAAAGAAAAAGAAATTTCCTACCAAAGTTGACACCAAAGCAGGCCAGCGTTCTGAGCAGGCTTTCAGGGAGCCATGCAGCACTCTCACCACTAAGATGCCAAACTGGGACAGATGCATCAATCAACCCCTGGATCTGGCCCAGGGGTTTAGTAACATGGAAGAAGGGACCTAACTTCTGGCCCCTCAAAAATGTTTCAACCTTGTACTAACACAAACCTGAGATTTCCTCTCTCTCCCTCCCTCCCTCCCTCTCTCTCTTTCTCTCTTTTTCTTTTTTCCTTCCTTCCTTCTTTCTTTCTTTTTTTCTTTCTTTTCCTTTCTTTCTTCCTTCCTTTTCCTTCCTTTTCTTTCTTTCTTTTTTTGTCTTCTTTCTTTCTTCCTTCCTTCCTTCCTTCCTTTCTTTCTTTCTTT
>NW_020954704.1:2346417-2357004 GCF_900497805.2 Vombatus ursinus
CTTTCTTTCTTTCTTTCTTTCTTTCTTTCTTTCTCTCTCTCTTTCCCCTTTCCTCTTTCCCTCTCTTCCCTCTCTCTCTCTCACTTCTTCTCCCTTTCTTTCCTGGAAGATGCTTCAGAAGTCAGGTGATTATAAAACTTTTTACCTCTTGATTATTTACTTCTAAACCTTCCTACTCCTGGTGACTACCTAAATGGACTGAATGCCAAACATCCATCTATTTATGCTTTCCCAGGTCAGCAATAGGACACTTGATAGAAGAAGAAGGAAATCCATGATTCAGTGGTTAGTACTGCTCATTCTGATCTCACATACTATGCCAGCTACTAGTTCTTCCCAGAGCCCCTTGGCTCTGCGTACTTGCTCTAACTTACCTCATCGTAGTTCCTGGAGGGATCAGGACAGAGATAAGGCAATGACTGACTGGGACTAGAGACTTTCCTTTAGTTCTCCACTCAGGCTTAAACAAAATAAATAGTAAAGAGCTACCTGCTCCAAAGATCTCCTTTCTGGATTTTAGTAATATTCGATGACAACAATGCTGCTGCTGCTGCTAATAATAACTCTGGTATTTTCTAAGCCGAAATATAGCATTTTATTACTAATACAGTAACGCCTCAGGGTTTCTCAACATTTTGCAATCTGACTTTCATCTCCCCAAATTAACAAAATGTGACAGCTAGAGGGTGCCATAGAGATCATCAATCCCGGCTGACTCTTTCATTTTGTGCAGTGTAAAAGCAAAACTAAGAGAGGGAACATAACTTGTACAGTATCACTGAGCTAGTAAGCAAGTGCTTGGAGCCAGCATTCCCAGCTCAGACATCTTTCTCGTATAATACTGCTTCTTTAACGCTCACCAATGATTCCCTAATCACCAGATCAGTGGTGTCTTTCCAGTCTGCATCCTACTTAA
The DNA here is from genome assembly GCF_900497805.2 of Vombatus ursinus. Taxonomy (NCBI): domain Eukaryota; kingdom Metazoa; phylum Chordata; class Mammalia; order Diprotodontia; family Vombatidae; genus Vombatus; species Vombatus ursinus. The sequence goes on from NW_020954704.1 coordinate 2,347,334, forward strand.
TCTCTTTTCAGGTTTTCTCAACCTGCGTTCTGTGAACTTGTTTTTAAAAACATTTTGCTACTTGTGTTTCAATGTAATTGCTTCCTTTATAATCCTATGCATATTATTTTATACATTTAAAAACATTCTGAGGGGCAGCTAGGTGGTGCAGTGGATAGAGTACCAGCCCTGAAGTCAGGAGGACCTGAGTTCAAATCTGGCCTCAGACCGAACACACTTGACACTTACTAGCTGTGGGATCCTGGGCAAGTCACTTAACCCCAATTGCCTAAAAAAAAATACAAAAAAAAAAAAAACATTCAGAGGAGGCCGTGGACCTTACCAGACTGTCAAAAGGGCACATGGTGCAAAAAAGTTAAGGCATTCAACAAGATTGACTGTGACTGCTACTTATGCCTCCTAACTGGGGAAGAAGAGCGCTGACTTAGGCAGGATACTTTTCCCAACTGTCTGCATCCCTTTCTGCAGAAAAAAAGCTAGAAAGTTAGTATAGTTTTTCCCTATTCTGGTTAGTCTGGTGTGTTAGTGTTTGTTGCCTATCTGTTGCTTTCACTCTCATTTACCTCACATAAATCCTCATTGACCAGCAGAAACACTGAGCTATGTGTATGGTATTTAAAGCTCATGCATGGAAAGAGGGGCAGCTAGGTGGCACAGTGGATAGAGCTCCTGCCTTGGAATCAGGAGAACCTGAGTTCAAATCTAGCCTCAGACACTTGACATGTACTAGCTTTGTGACCCTGGGCAAGTCACTTAACCCCAATTGCCTAAACAAAATAAATAAATAAATAAATACACATAAATAAGCACATTCCTTATGATAGGACAATAGTTCTCAAAGTCTGGGTCCAGGGACTCATGGGGACAAGGGTGTGCTGGTAAATATTTAACAACTGGTTCTCAAAAAATAAGGCATGGCATACTTCTAAATTTAGCTTGCATTCTTAGCATTTTCCATCATTCTCAAGTCTAGATAATTAACAAAACAGTAGATTAAGCCCTGATTTGTAGTCTTCATAGATTTCCCAAGTGTAAATACTCACAGTGAGAATTTAACAATAGGCCGGTATAGCTGGTTCCAACACACTCCTGATTAGGCCCTTTCAAGGGGTCCATGAGGTCAAAACTATTTTTGTAATAAACTAAGACATTTTAATATCTAATACAAAAATATCAACAGATATAACACTCATAACAAAAGTTCAGGGTGGGAGCTCAATAATTTTTAAGAGTAGAAAGGGGGCATGAGACCAAAAAGGATGGGAGTTGCTGCTCTAGGGAGCTAAAAGATTTGGTCAGTTTTTTTCAGTGGGAGTTGATCCACAGGCTTGGAGGTATTAGGAGAAAGAGGAGGAAAACTCTACTGCAGAAACTTGACATACAAATTCGGGATTTAGCTACCCCTGGAAATCACAAGACAGTGAGAATGGCAGGCTATAGGGATGTGACAGTCAATCAATAAACATTAAGCATCTACTATATGCCAAGCATTGTGCTAAGCACTGGGGATACAAAGAAAGGTCAACGGGAGTCCCTACCTTCTCAGAGCTTACAATCTAAAGGGGGAATAACATAAAAACCATAATATACAAACAAGCTATATACAGGATAAATTGGAAATAATCAACAGAGAGAAAGCACTAGAGAAAGAGGGACAAGTGGGCAAACTCACTTTCATTTTCAAACTCAAGGTCGCTATTTTATTACTGTGGACTCAAAAGAAAGGCTTCTATACCCCAGGGGAGGAGAGAGATAAAAGAAAGGCACATCTAAGTAGAGAGTTGACCCCTTCCCTTAGCACCCAGCACACTGGAAACTTAACCTGCTTTGCTCACAGCCCCGACTACACAGTCATCTGCCTATCCAGGTTATTTTGCTGTTGTTGTTGTTAAATATTTCCCAATTACATGAAAAAAAAAATTTTAACATTAATTAAAAAAAATTTTAAATTCCAAATTCTCTCCCTCCCTCCCACTTCCCAACCCTCATTGAAAGCAAGCAGTTTGATATGTATTATACTTGTGAAATATTGTGTACCTAGTCTATTCCACTGATCCACCACTCTATTTCTGAGCCAGCACCAGATTGTTTTCATGATTACTGCTTTGTAATACAGTTGGATATCTGGTGCTGCTAGGCTGCCTTCCTTAACATTTTTTTCCTCCATTGATTCCCTTGATATTCTTGACTTTCGTTCTTCCAGGTGAATTTTGTCACTATTTTTTCTAGCTCCATAAAACAATTCTTTGGTAGTTTGATTGGTATGGCATTGAATAAGCAATTAATTTAGGTAGAATGTAATTTTTATTACACTGGCTCAACCTACCCATGGGCAATTAATATTTCTCCTATTGTTTGGATGTGTCTTTATTTCTGTGAAATGTATTTTGTAATTATGTACATGTAATCTCTAGGTTTGTCTTGGCAGGTAGACTTCCAAGTATTTTATATTGTCTGCATTATGTTAAATGAATTTCTCCTTCTATCTCTTGCTGCTGGGTTTTGTGGGTAGTATATAGAAATGCTAATGATGTGTGTGGATTTATTTTATATCCTGCAACTATGCTGAAATTATTAATTGTTTCAAGTAGATTTTTAGTTGATTCTCTAAGTATACCATCATGTCATCTGCCAAGATTATTTCTTCATTGCCTATTTTAATTTATTCAATTTTTTTCTTGTCTTATTGCTATAATTAGCATGTCTAGTACAATATTGAATAATAGTAGTGATAATGGACATCATTGCTTTACTCCTGATCTTATTGGGAAGGCTTCAAGTTTATCCACATTACAGATAATTCTCACTATTGGTTTTAGGTAGACACTATTTATCATTTTCAGAAAAGTTCCATTGATTCCTATGCTTTCTATTATTTTTAGTAGGAATAAGTGTTGTATTTTATCAAAGGTTTTTTCTGCATCTATTGAAATACTAATATGATTTTTATTGTTTTTGTTATTGATATGGTCAATTACACTAATAGTTTTCTAATATTGAACTTGCATTTCTGGTACAAATCCCACTGGTCATAGTGTGTGGTTTTTGTGATATATTGCTATCATCTCCTTGCTAGTATTTTATTTAAAAATTTTTACATCAATACTAATTAAGGAGATTGGTTTATAGTTTTCTCTCTCTCTTTTTGCTCTCCCTGGTTTAGGTATTAAAACCATATGAAATTTGGTAGGACTCCTTCTTTACTTCTTTATTTTTTTCAAATAGTTTATATAGTATAGGGATGAATTGTGCCTTAAATGTTTGGCAGAATTCATTTGTAAAACCTTTTGATCATAGGGATTTTTTTCCTTAGGAAGCTCATTATTGACTTGTTCAATTTCTTTTTTTTTTTTTTGATAGGGTTATTTAAGTATTCTATTTCCTCTTCTGTTAATCTGGGCAGTTTATATTTTTGTAAACATACATCCATTCCACTTAGATTATCCATTTTACTGGCATATAATTGGGCAAAATAACTCCTTATAATTGCTTTAATTTTATCTTCATTGATGGTATATTCACCCTTTTCATTTTTGATACTAGTAATTTGATTTTCTTCTTTATTTTTTAAAAATCAAATTAATCAATAGTTTATCTAGCTTATTGGTTTTCTCCCCATAAAGCTAGTTTTACTTATTAGTTTTAGTTATTAGTTCAGTTTTTTTTTACTTTCAGTTTTATTAATCTCTTCTTTGATTTTCAGGATATCCATTTTGATATTTAATTAGGGATTTTTAATTTGTTCTTTCTCTAGTTTTTTTAGTTGCACGCCTAATTCACTAGCTTGCTCTTTCTCTCTTTTATTGATGTATGAATTTAAAGATGTAAATTTTCCCCTAAATACTACTTTGGCTATGTCCCACAAATTTTGGAATGTTATCTCATTGTTGTCATTCTCTTCAATGAAATTATTGATTGTTTGTAATGATTTGTTTTCTGACCCACTCATTCTTTAGGATTAGATAATTTAGTTTCCAATTAACATTTAATCTATGCTTCCACAGTCTTTTATTAAATGTAATTTTTATTGCATTATGGTCTAAAAAGAGTGCATTTAATATGTCTGCTTTTCTCCATTTGGTTGTGAAATTTTTATGCCCAATACATGGTCAATTTTTATGAATGTACCATGTACAGCTGAGAAAAAGGTATATTCCTTTCTATTCCCATCTCCAGAGGTCTATCATATCTAACTTTTCTAAGATTTTATTCATCTGCTTAACTTCTTTCTTATTTATTTTATGATTTGATTTATCTAGCTCTGAGAGGGGCAGGTTGAGGTCTCCCACTAGTATAGTTTTACTGTCTATTTCCTCCTATTATTCGTTTAAGGGGCAGGTAGCTGGTACAGTGGATAGAGTGACAGGCTTGGAGTCAGGAAGATTCATCTTCCTGAATTCAAATCCAGCATCAGATACTAGCTGTGTGAGCCCGGGCAAGCCAATTAACCCTGTTTGCCTTAGTTTCCTCATCTGTAAAATGAACTGGAGAAGGAAATGGCAAACCATTCCAGTATCTCTGCCAAGAAAACCCCAAATGGTGTCACAAAGTGTCTGACATAACTGAACAACAAAAATTCATTTAACTTTTCCTTTAAGACTTTGGATGCCATGCCATTTGATGCGAAAATGTTTAGTATTGATATTACTTCATTATCTATAGTACCTTTTAACAAGATGCAGTTTCTCTTTCAATTAGGTCTATTTTTACTTTTAAGAGGCAGCTAGGTAGCTGAATGCATACAGTGCTGGGTCTAGAGTCAAGAATGTCTCATCTTCCTGAGTTCAAATCCAGCCTCAGATACTTAAGAGCGGTGTGACTCTAGGCAACTCACTTAACCCTGTTTGCCTCATTTTCTTCATCTGTAAAGTGAGCTGAAGAAGAAAATGGCAAACCACTCTGGTATCTTTGCCAAGAAAACCCCAAATGGGGTCACCAAGAGAGGAACACGACTGAAAAATGACTAACAACAAATTTTTTTGCTTTTGCTTTGTCTGAGAACATGATTGCTACTCTGCCTTTTTTACTTCAGCTGAAGTATAATAGATTCTGCTCCAGCCCCTTATTTTACCTCTGTATGTGTCGTGTTTTTAGCTCTTCCAGGAATTTTTGTTGGGCTGGTGTCCAGTTCACATTTTTTTTTCTCTTGAGGCTTTACTTGTAGCTATTTTTAACTTTATTGTCTTCTTTCAAGTTTGTGTTTTGAGTTTCCCTGTCACCATAGTAGTTTTTATGGTCAGGTTCTTTTTTTGTTGTTTGCTCATTTTGCTACCCTATTTCTTGATTTGGAACTTTATATTAATGTTGGGCTCTGTTCCCAGGAGGTGTGTGTATGGGAGGGGAGGTATGTGGAGCAGCACTATCTGAAGCGTTAGGCTTTTTCACACTACTGTTTTCTGAACTAGTTGTGCGGGGTAGAAAGTTTTGGATGCTTCCATGGTGGTGTAATCTGGGGAGAGGTGTGGTCCCTGCTGTCCTGGTCTGTACTCTGGTCCTTACCCAGGAAGGTTCCCTGATCCCTTGGGATTACAGTCAATACTGCTCCTTAGGGCACCTGCTCTATTGGGACCAGAAACAATACTATTCCTCAGGGTCCCTGATCACTTGGGAGCTGAAATAATACTGTCCCTCAGGTTTTCCATTCCTTCTTGACTGAAAGTGCTCCTCTCTGTCCTGGAACTCTGACCCAGAAGTGGGTATAGACAATGGAGTTGTCAAACAGCACCTGCTCCTTCATCTGGTGTAGCACAGGGGTTCCCTGTAATCTTTCCAATCAGTTTCCAGGTCCCCTTACTGGCTGTGGCTTGAAAGCTCCTAAAGCTGCTGCTGCTTCTGTCACCACCACCGAAAGCTCCACCACTCCTGTTCCATCCATGTGGGCTCCAGGCTAGCCTCCACCCCTGTGTCACCGATCTCTCTTTCCAACCTGTTGTATTGTCTTGGGCTGAAAGAATATCTCTGACCTTTTTTTTGGCTCTACCATTCCAGAATTTGATTTGAGCCATTATTTTAAAGTTATTTGGAGGGGAATGTTGGGAGAGTTCAGCTGAATACTTTCTCTACTCCACCATCTTGACTCCACCCCTGAAAGTCCATCCAGTTCTTCTTAATCTGTTTTGTGTCTTGGATCCCTTTGCCAACTGGGTGAAGCCTGTGGAGCCCTTTTTCAGAATAATGTTTTTAAATGCATAAAACAGAACATATAGAATTACAAAAGAAACAAATCATATTGAATAGAATATTTATATTTGTATATTATATATTTGTATGTATGTGTGTGTATATACACGTGTGTTTGTATATATATACATATATATTTACACACACACACACAAATTCACTGACTCCAGGTTGAGAACATCTGGCTTATTCTAAAAGACTATCTGGGTTTACAAATATAAAAGACTGCTTCTTACATACATGAACAGATTGGTTGCTCAAAGGGGCAGAATGAGAACACTTGTACGTGGAAAACTGATAAAAACCCACGGGTAAAGGAACATAATCTCTCAGATAAAATACAGACTCTTCTTGAGCGCAGGATAGAGAGCTGCCTCTCACACGAACATACTAAAGAGGACCTTTTAGAAGGCAGCCCCTGAAGTAAACATGACTGCAAAGCATTGTGGTCCATCATTGCATGTGAATAATTTTTAGAGCTTGGAAGTTTATAATTGACAAAATTACAAATTAAGTAACAGTCTGGGGGCTATAGGAAGATTTTAAAGGGTGTCACAAAAGTTCTGGTGCACTTTTCAGCTTTAATCATTTAAAGTTGCACTAGGACTTTTGGGACACCTTCTATAAAGATTCTGAGTTTCAAATCCAAGAGAAATATGAAATAAGGATTTCTTGAGTTTTAATTCAAAAGGTAAACCTTTTAGTGACCACTAGGAAGCTCTGAATTAAAGTATTAGAAGGAGATGTTAAGTCAGCAGGAGAGGAAGCTAAGAAGTCAAAAGAAAAGAGGATGAGAGAAATAAACAAGAGAATGGGGTTGGGCATGGGTGAAGTCACTAGAAGCCTGTGACCGATGACATCAAAGGTTTCCAGACTAACTCTTTCAACTGTCCTGTTGAGAACTTACTGATTGGAAGAGAACTACTTTGCTGTTTGCTGATTGGAGAAAGTCTGGGAACTCAGTGGTTCAGAGCAGAATTCTGTTGTTGTAAGAGCTAATGGGGCTATTGCTCTGCAGTGCTACCTCTAGCTGAGAAAGGGGAAACTTCTCCGGGGTGCCTTTGTTGCATGTTACTGTCCTCTCTGGTTTGAGAAGGTGATGCATTAAGGCAACAGACAAGCTTTGCATGTGTTTTGCTGCGAGCTGTGAGACTTGAAGCTTCGTTGGGCAAAGCTGAATCCCCTCTTTGCAGATTGGTGAAACTTGGCGGTTCTCAGGTTTAATGGAAAGGCTTTTTGCTGAGTGTTACACTCAAAGCCCTGCTAAGGGTGGCTGGAAGTGAAAAAAACTTGTCACTGCTTCATTTAGGACCAGAAAGGAAACATACAGCAGAGAAGCGGCTTCATGTGATGTGGATCATGCTTGAAGGCACCAAAGACATTAAAGCCTGTAGCCCAAAGTTGTGAGTTGTCCGGGGCACATGGGTTTCTCCACCCATATGTCTCCCTGCTAGGTTTCTATAAGGGTTTGCCCACTCTCCTGGATGGATACTGTGTATATTTGTAGAAAAGTGTGACCTAGGTTAATGGGTGGACTGTGATGTTTTTATTACTCCATCTTTTGTTTTCTATAGTGTAAATGTTTTCATTCTTGTTGTTTATGCCTTATTTAGTAAGTCTTTTACGTTTAAGGATAAAAGTCTTGATGACTGATTTTGCATAAAGGGGGAGCACAATGATGGAAATTCAGGCACTACAGTGGTGAGTAGTAGAAGCTACATCCCCCCACCCATCCATACCCTACCCCAGGTTTCTCTATGGCTCTCAATAGTATTAGTGGCATAGTTTACTCCTCAGTCATTTAGTACCTGTGTGACCCTGGGCAACTCACTTATCCCTGTTAGCCTCAGTTTCCTCATCTATAAAATAAGCTGGAGAAGGAAATGGCAGACCTTTCCAGTATCTTTGCCAAGAAAACCCCAAATGAGGTCATAAAGAGTTAGACACAACTGAAAAACAACATCCATTAATCAATCAACAAATATTTTCTAAGCTCCTACTTGCCAGACAGTGTGGTAAGCACTAGGCATACAATAGAGGCAGAAGACAGTTTCTGCCTTTAAGGAGCTTATGATATAATGGGGGAGAAAATATGCAAACAAACATATGCAAAGCAAGCTACATATAGGAAAAATGGGAAATAACTAAAAGAGGGAAAGCACTGGAATTAAGAGAGGTTAGGGAAGGGTTGCTATAGAAGGTGGGATTTTAGTTGGGACTTAAAGTCAAGGGGTTAGAAGTCAGAGCAGAGGAGTCAGGAGGATCTGGATTCAAATCCAGCCTTAGACCCTTACCAACTGTACAATCCTGGGCAAGTCACTTGACTCTGATTGCCTCCAAAAACAAAAATGGCTCAAAAGAAGAAAAAGACTGGAAGGTAGGAGGGGGCTAGCTTATGGAGGGCTTTGAATGCCAAACAGCATTTTATATTTGTTCCTGGAAGCAATAGGGAACCGATGGAGTTTATTGAGTGTGAAGGTTGGGGAAGGGGGTGACCGTTTTAGGAAAATCACTTTAGTGGCTGAATGGAGGATAGATTGTAGTGGGGAGAGACTTGAGGCAGGCAGACCCACCATCAGGTTATTACAGTAATCAAGGCTATCTGTCTGTCTGTCTGTCTATCTATCTATCTATCTAATCCATCTATCTATCCATCCATCCATCCATCTCTCAAACTCCTCCACCATTTAATTCCATGCTGGCAGGGAATAGGTATGTAATCTCCCAATCTCCATCAGGTCTGAGAAGGGAGAGACAGCTGTAGGGATGGATGGCTGCCGTACAAAAGCAAGACAGATACTTCCCCTTTCATAAGCTGGCCATCACCACCTCCACCCCACACTACAGACTAGACAAACAGAAATCTCGGTTTTTTTGTTGTCTGTCGGTTTCCTTTGTTTTTTCCCCTCCCTGTGGTTAGTTGCTCTTAGCTCATGTTGGGACAGATCCCCACTGGGAGGTATTTTCAGCCACAGAACCATAGAAGAAGGAGAAGGAGCGGTGACTCATGTTTCATGTTTAGTGAATCATTCAGTTGATCCTCTTTGAGAAGGACAAACAACAACAATCGTTGATTACCAGTGTTCATTAAACGCCTACCAAACATTGTGCTAGATGCTAAGGGAAGAAAGAAAGACAAAAGAAAGAAATCTCTGCCCTCAAGGAGCTTATGTTTATGGGAGAAAGAAGATGTACACGTAAATAAAAATAAAATATATAAAAAGTAAGTCAATGGCAGGTTTGGAGGTAGACTAAAAGCTGGGGATGGGGGTAGGGGGAGGGCAAGAATCAAGAAAGATTCCCATTGTATTTGGTTCAACAGGCATCAGGAGGTCCCGGGAGCTTTTTGGTAAGGGGAATGACATGGTCAGATGTAAATTAGTGAAGCTTGGCAGGAGATAGAGAACTAGACAGATAGACAGACAGACGGACAGGTAGATAGATTAGATAGATAGATAGATAGATAGATAGATAGATAGATAGATAGATAG
>NW_020954704.1:2357014-2364223 GCF_900497805.2 Vombatus ursinus
TAGATAGATAGATAGATAGATAGATAGATAGATAGATAGATAGATAGATAGATAGATAGACAGACATAGCAAGCAAGTTTTTATTAAGTGCATACTATGTGCCGGGTACCATTCTAAGCACTGGGAATATAAGCACAAACAAAAAGAAAGACAGTTCCTGCCCACAAGGAGCTTACATTCCAATGGGGAAAATAACACATAAAATGGAGCTGAAAAATGTAGAGATGGGACGGAAGGTGGAGAAGTCATCGAGAGCAGTTATGGGTAGAGTTAGAATTGAAGTGAGTGTGATTTGCCTGTATACTTCCTCAAATGGAGCTTCTGGGAAGGAATTAACCGACTGGAGGAGGAAGTCTTGGGGAAGAAGCATTGCCAGCCTGTGAAGGCTGCTGGGGTGGAGGTGGGGTAGTCTAGGAAATCATAGGTTTGAAGTGAGGAAGATCACTTTGGCAGCTGTATAGATGCTGGATGGAAAAGGAGAGGTCAATTGGGAGGCTATTGGCAATAGTACAGGTGATAAGTGCCTGGACCAGGCCATAACCATATTAGTGAACGCTACTTCATCCACTTCTCTAGGCAAAGAACCTTCCCTGGAATGAAAGGAATGTTCCATGTATGGCAGCTTAAGATAAAGGAATTCTTTCTCTCCCATTTGCAAGCAGATAGGGGCTGATGGAGACTAAATTCATTCAAGAAGTGTCATTACGACCAGCACAGTCTCCTTTTTGCTATCTTAGAGAGTCCTTTTGCTTTCAGTAGAGAGCAGAGCTCAGAGATTACCTTGCCCATTCCCATCCTTTGTATGCTACTGAAACATTCTTTGTTCTAGCTTCCTGAGATAAGAAGTAAGATTAATAGGTCCTGATTGAGTCTTGGGTAAATAAGGACTACATGCAGGTATGTGCTGGAGCCTGTTTGAACTAGAGAAAGGGGACCTATTGTTAAATTTCCAGTGTGAGCATTTACACCTTGGAAATTGGCAAACACTAATGTCCAGGGCTTGACTTATTGTTTTGCTGATTTCTAAACTTAAGAAAGTGATGGAGAAATTGTTTGCAATGTAAATTAAAATTAAAAGTAAAATTATTTTGTCAGATATTGAGACATGGGAGTGATATAAAAATATAATAAAAAATTTAAGTACTTTAGGTTGTATATTCATTTCCAAATTATAAAGGCCAAGAATTTTGTAATACACCTTGAGAAAATAGGAAACAATCTGGAATAAAACCAGAATTCATGATTATAGGAATTTGGGTTTGTCCTGTAACTTTCTTGGGAAAGAGGAGGGTATTTGTGTCTCAGAAGAAAGACCTTGTTAGTGAAGGAATTAATAAGATTAGAGTTGCATGGATACTCTGACCTTAGACCTGAAGTAGGGGAAACCTCTTACCTCAAAACATACAGTAATGGGGGGCTGGCCAATGAGAGTTCAGCCCTGGGAGTATACATGGGGGACCTATTTGACTGTTCGAGAGACTGCTTCTAGATATTTATGATGATATGGAATGGAGGAGCCTAGCTCTCCATTTCAGAGCATATGCAGATATCTCTGACTCTTTCAGGTCTGCTTTCCACATGGTGATGAAAAGGCTTTTCAGCTGGCAATTGAGCAGGAATTGAGTGTTCAAAAATCATTAGCAGGTTTTCAATAGGTCTCAGTCTTTCTTTTTCTCTTCTTCTTCTTCCTCCTCCTCCTCCTTTTCTTCCTTCTTTTTCTTCTTCTTCTCCTTTTCTCTTTCTCTCTTTCTCTCTCTCTCTTCCTCCTCTTCCTCCTCCTCGTCCTCCCTGTCCTTCTTGCCTTTATTGTTTCTGTTCTTTGCTACTCTTAGGTGAAGGAGTATTGGAAACATAATGTACTAGGCTACAACCTTATGGACTTTGAAAAGTCAGGAGTACTGGATCCCTTTCAAACATCCACTAGAGTCATCTCCTTTGCATGCTTCCAGAGCTGAGCCCTCTTTGGTCAGTCCCTTATTTGCAATACTTTCTGAAGCAACTTGGCATAGTAGATAAAGTGCTGGACTTGAGTCGAAAAGATCTGGGTTTGAATGCTTAGAAAAGATAAGTCACCTCTCTGATCCTGTTTCCTCAATCTATAAAACGGGGATAACCTCACAGGGTTGTTCTGAGGATCAAATAAGATGAATGTAAGCAAAGCTCTTTGTAAACCTCAAAGAGCTATATAAATTTAAGTCATTACTGATAGAGTATCATAGTGGCTTCCAGTCTTTCCTCTGACACACACTGGTTATATGATCCTGGGCAAATCACCTTACACCTCAGTGCCCCAAGGCAATTACCTCACTGAGAATTCTGTATACCAAAGTAATCACAGGTCCTGTCCTGACCCATTCCATAAATTAAATATAAATTCCTTGAGGGCAGGAACTTTTTCATTTTGTTTTGTGCTTAATAAATGCTTGTTGGTTGACTATTGCTATTTACTGTTACCTTTGGGGCTTCTGGTATTTTGCTCTGAGGCTGTTTCTCTACCAAAACGTGAGTGGATTGGACTCTATATAGGACTTCTTCTAGCTCTATATCCTTGGGAAGTAATTAATTCAAAGCACAGTCACCAGGCATTCCCAATGTCTGACAATCTTTGCTTATTCCTAGCTGGTAGTCAAATAAATATTATTTGGGTATTTGTAACATAAGTAAAATTTGAAGCTTGGGGTTCTGACTACAAATCCAGTATTCTTTATATTGAACTGCAAAACCCCGTTAGGTCCCTTCCACTCACCTACCCAGCAAGCCATCTCTAGTAACAAAGAATGAAAAAGGAAGGGGGGTAGGATGGGAAACGGTTCAGAGAATGGAGTCTCAGTCAAAAGAGTTTGACAGTGTATGCAACATTTCTATACCCGTACCTTCCCATCTATTCTACAGCACTTTGAAGAGGAAATGGGTTGTAGTTCAAAATTCAACAAATTTAAGTTTTGGGAATCATTGCACTTGAAAGAAAACTGCCCGAATTCCAGGTCTGGCAATCTGCCTCCTCTCATCCCCCAACCTGCATCTCTGTCTCTCTGGAATGGCTTAACTAACTTAAGTAACTAAAGTGATGTAGATGATATCAAAGTCCAAGGGGTCCTGCCCTAAGTGAGTCAGGCGCAGGCACTGACCGGATTTAGGGACTGGCACTAGCCAGGAAGGCGGTTTTTCAGAGGAAGTCTCAAGGGGGTGTTCCCTGGAAGCAACCCTGCGTAATTCACCTACTTACTAATACAGTGCCTAATTCACAAAAGGGGAAAGGCAGGAAGAAGGAGAATCTGAAATATCAGAGGAAAAGGAGGAGACAAAGGTAGGAGATCTGGGAAGCAGAGGAGAAGGCGGAAGTCTGCCTGCGGAGGCGAGGTCTTTGAGCCATAGAGGGTGGAGCCCTTTTAACTGCTGGCTTCACCTGGCAGCACAAGCTGTAGCTCGTCTCTCACCGAGGATGGAGCAAGAAGGTGGAGTGCTAAAGGAAGGCTTCCTTGTGAAAAGGGTGAGTGAATGTCTACCTGCAGGCTAACTATCCCTGGGTTTTGTTTTTTTTTTTCCTTCCAGGGAGGACTTTTCCCTAGAGAGATAGAAATTGCCTTATAGGTGGAGGGCCAGACCTGGTTCCCTGCCTCCCCTGCCCAGTCCCTGAGCTCTCTTTTTATATCCTTTTACAGAATGTTGGGCTGTGCTTTCAGCCCTGGAGTTCCATCCCCTCATCCTCAACACCCCCTCCCCCACCTCCCCAATCCTCTAAGTCTCCCAGTGTCCCACTCTCTGGTCCTGACCTACACCTTCCTATCTTGATTAGAAGGCAGACATGCCATGTGACAAACATTCTTCCAACTTACTGAATTCAAAAGAGCAGCCAAACTGGGCCCTTCCCTGAAGTACTTTGGGAGGCTAAAGGTGTGGTCTGTGAAAAATGATGTTAAGAGGGACATAACATTTCCAATTGTGGCCTGTGGCTTGTGGCCTGTGTCCCGTGGCCTGTGGGGAGGGTAGGGGTGGGCTGGGAATAACTCAACTTGTCCAGAAGGAAGAGGACAGCTCACTACCAGCTGGAAGTCCAGAAGAGAGACACAGATAATGGCAGTGTTAAGAGTGAAGGAAACCAAATGTCCACAATTGTAAAATTTTATACTAATGTTGCTAATAACTGACATTTATAAAAGGCTTTAAGGTTTGCAAAGAGCTTTACATATATCATCTCACTGAAGTCTCACAACAACCCCATGAGCAAATGAGGAAATTAAAGCCCAGAGAGGCCAAACTTGCCTTTGGACAGGCAGCTAGCATCAGAAGTGAGATTTGAAGTCAGGTTGTCCTGATGTCGCTGGGCAGCCTTTCATTGCTACAATTCCAACATATAATTAATCATTAATTAATTAACGATTAATAATAAAAATAATAAACTTGTATTTATATAGCACTTTAAGGTTTGAAAAATACTTTAGATTTATTCTCTCATTTGGTTTTTACTACAACCCTGGGAGATAGGTGCTATTTTATGCACATTTGATAGTGTAGTTGATAGAATGCTAGACTTGGAGTCTGGAAGACCTGACTTCAAATCTGGCCTCAGACACTTACTAGCTGTGTAACCCTCGGCAAGCCACTTAACCCTGTTTGCCTCAGTTTCTCCATCTGTAAAATGAACTGGGAAGGAAATGGCAACCCACTCCAGTCTCTTTGCCAAGAAAACCCCAAATGGGATCACGAAGAGTCAGACATGACTGAAAACAAGAAGCTAGTGATCACTTAGCCTCTAATTCAGTTTTTTCATCTGTAAGATGGGAATAATAACATCATCTACCTCCAGGATTGTGGTGAGGATAAAATGAGATATTTGTAAAGTGATTTGCAAGCCTTAAAGCACTATATAAATGCTAGCTTTTATTATTAGAAGAGGAAACTGAGGCAAAGAGGCTATGACTTGCCCAAGATCATAAACTAGTGAGTATCTGAGACAGGATTTGAAGTTGGGATTGATTATTAGATATTATTGTATAAAACAAATATATCTATGTTATATAACATTTATTATGTGGGAAGGTATTACTATTTGCTTAAGTAGAAGGAATTAAAGGAGGGCTAGATGAGGCTCATGCTAGCACCATGGTTCAGACAGAAATGTGGCTACATTGGATTTGACTGACTTGGAATGATAAAAGTCTGTTTTTTAGAATTGTTAGATTATAGACAAAACGATGTGGCTGGTAGACAAAACATTGAGAGCTTTGTGATGGACTAGTGGCAGTATTGTTAGTTACGATTAGGGGACTCTGGAAGAGGTTCTAGTAGGGGACTGAAATTAACAGAGAAAACAAACTCAGTAGGGGTAGCTAGGTGGCACAGTGGATAGATTGCTGAGACTGGAGTCAGGAAGACTTATCTTCCTGAGTTCAAATATGACCTTAGACACTTCCTAGCTGTGTGACCCTAGGCAAGTCACTTCACCCTGTTTGCCTCAGTTTCCTCTTCTGTAAAATGAGCTGGAGAAGGAAATGGCAAACCACTCCAGTATCTGCCAAGAAAATCCCTAATGGGGTCGTGGAGAGTGAGACATGACTGAAATGACTAAGCAACAACAAAAAGTTCTTTCACCCCAAGTTACTTTGGATGGACCTTTCCTAGAGAAAAGCTAATGATCGCTCAAGAAGCTCCAGTGGCTTCCTTTAAGATAAAATACAAATTTTTCTTCTTGAATTCTAAAACCCTTCACCATGTGGCTCTAACCCACCTTTCCAGCGTAGTGGCCATTACTCTCCTTCATGCTCTCCAAACTGACCCACTTGCTGATCCTCCCGCATGACATTCCAGTGACCTTGGTCAAGCGGTCCCCCTTTGGTCAGGCAGCTCCTTCCCTACCAGCCCCTCATGGAGTCCCTGGTTTCCATCAAAACTCAACCTTAGTGCCATCTTCTACAAGCAGCCTCTTTGGATTTCAACGTCATTCTAGTTGTTAGGACACTTCCCCACCTCAGAGATTCCTTTGTCTCTTTTGTAACTGTTTTTCTTTGTACGCGTTGTTTCCCTACCACTAGAACGTAAGTTATTTGACGACAGGAACTGTTCATTTTTTGTCTTTGCTCATCCCCAAACCTAGCACAGTGACTGGTATATAGTAGGCAATGAATATGTGCTGAATGAATCTGTTTGGAAATGTTACAGGAGCTAGTTCCTAACATCCAAACCCTTGAAATGGGTTTTGTAACTCCTATCTAAAGCTCTTCTGATGGAAACTGGGTGGGGGGGGAGGGGTAGGAAGGTCTTGGGTAATGTCAGGCCTCTGCTTGAGACTGCTGGAGAGCAGTAGAGTGAAACTCCCAGGGAAGGATGCCCTGGGTAGGGTGCCACTGAGCATCAAGCACTCCCTGGCCTTGGAATCCCATGGGCAAAGTAAAGGTGACCTAGTTTGCTTGCTTCCTCCATGCACCATCCCCCAGCCCCAGCCCCAGCCTCACTCTTTCACCTCGAGCTGGGAAGAGCAGCCCACTGAGGTCCTTTGGGAAGGTCATGAGAAAGCTCATTGTGATTCTGGGATTGGCATCTTCAAAAAGGGCATTTCAAAGGGCTTGCTCCCTAACCTGGGAGTTGCTGTAGCGAAAGTACAGCCACCTGTGCCAGAGGTGAGGCGGAAAGAATGAAAACAGGCTGCGGCTTGAGAAGTCAGCCCAGCCCAGAACAGACTAGTAATCACTGCTCTGGGCTATAAAGCTGGGCCTCCTCAAAGTTGTTTTTTGTGAGCACTGAGTAGGTAGGGGCTGGTGGTAGATAAGATTTGAAAACAAAAGCATCTGGGTTGCTCTGGAAAGAGAATTCAGAAACCCTGAGTTCTAGTCCTGGCTGAGTTCTGTGACCCTGGGCAAACCGCCTCTGGATCCACAGCTGTGAGCCTTAGTTTTCTTGTCTGCGAAATGAAAGGGTAGGACTGGTCCTTCTGGCACTAAAAATTCCATGACCCTTAATAGTTGGCTCCTTGCTCTCAGCCCAGTGGCTGCAGATAAAGTTGCCTGCCGTGTTATCATCCTATCTCCTTCCAGATGAAGGGGCTTCCGGAAACCATCTCTCCATAGCCTTTCCCACCTTCATCCCTGGACACCTTGTCCATAAGATGATCCTAACTGAGAAGGGAAGTGGGGGGAGCAGGCAGAGGCCTGGAGGGGCCGTGTACTGAAAACAAAGTAAGCTAGTCTTCTATTTGTTGAATGAATGAATTCA
>NW_020954704.1:2364233-2401362 GCF_900497805.2 Vombatus ursinus
TATGTGTATATATACAAACATATACAGAATGTAGAATGGTGTTTGACATGCATACATACTCACATATGATGTTCTGTGAACAGAGTCAAAAGGTATGAACAATTTAGCCAATTTTTTCCTACATGGACCCAGATAATGTTCTAGAATGGTCCGACCAATTCATACATCTGCCCACAGCTGTTTCATGTTCTTGTCTTTTTTCAGCTTCTTCAAACATGGATTATTTCCCTTTTTAAAATAATAATTTTTGTCAGTTTGGTGGATGTGAGGTAATGTTTCAGAGTGTTTGGAGTTAGTACTTCGGAGTTCTTTTAATAAGAGAAATTTTAATTTCTCTTATTATTAATGATTTAGGGCATTTTTTATGTAATTGTTGATAATTTGCCTTTCTTCTTTTCACAACCATTTCATTGAATCTTTCGCTACTTATCTCTTCCAACCTAGGCATTTTTCAGAGGTTTAGAGAGGTTAGTGTACCCAAGGTCAGTCACATACGTAAGTAGCAGAGTCAGGATTCAAACACAGGTCTTTTCATTCTAAACATGGTGGTGCTTCCTCCTCTCTAGGGCATAAATTCTCTGGACCAGATCCCCCGATAGCCTACAAAAAGTCTTTGGGATTTGCCTCATTCAGCTCATTCACTAATTCTAAAATTTCAGGCATGCTTCTCAGTCAGTCTTCCACTCAAACTGGGGAGGAGAGAAAAAGAAGAGTCTGTATGAGTTTTCCTCATCATCTCAAAAATATGCAACACAATCTGACATTCCCCAAAATCTATTTGTTCCTGTCTTCTCTTTTCTCCTTCCCCAGATTATCAGGCATGATGAGGGTTTCAAGAAGGGCCCATTCTCACTGCATTCTTTCCTTTCTCTTTCTGTGTGAGCACGTTCAGCCTAGGCCTGTCCTTCCTTCTTGTCTATTTTTTGTTAAATGGTGTGACCTTTTATATTTAGTTCATACTCCTCTTCCGTCCTTTACTCCTTCCCATAGGGAATGTGACACAATAGAAAGAGCACAGCTTAGGAGACTACCACTTACCATCTGATCTTGGGCGAGTAATTGAACCTGGGCTTTTATTCGCTCACATAAAATATAGGTTTTGGGGGCAGCTAGGTGGCGCAGTAGATAGAGCTCTGGCCCTGGAGTCAGGAGGACCTGAGTTCAAATCCAGCCTCAGACACATAACACTTACTAGCTGTGTGACTCTGGGCAAGTCACTTAATCCCAGTTGCCTCGTCAAAAAAAAAAAAGGTATATCTATCTATCTATATCTATATCTGTATCTATATCTATCTATCTATCTGTATATGTTTTGGGAAGAGATGATGTCTAATGTCTATACTGCCCTGTACCTTTCCTCAGCTTTCTCCAGATTCCACCTCCTTCTCCTATCTTGCAGCATTACTACCCTGGAAAACTCTGACCTGAGACCCTCCTTTCCCTATTTATTGATGACTTCCTTCCTAAGACCACATTGGGAAGTCACGCTTCATCTTGCTTTCACCTCAATTCTTTCTGTGCTCCACCTCCTTCTTTTTGCTAGTCATATTGCTCTTGAGTGGGTGTCCTTCCTCTCCTCTCCTCCCTCTTTTCAGTGCCCCTTTATATGTTGCTTTCCCCCATTAGAATATAAGCCCTTTGAGGGAGAGCAGGGACTTTCTTTCTTGCTTGTATCTTCAGTGCTTAGCACAGTGCCTGACACATTAATAAGCCTTCAGTAAATTCTCTATGTCTCTCTCCCTCTCTCCCTCTCTCTCCCTCCCCCCCTCCATCCCTGTCTCTGTCTCTCTCCACGCCCCCATGCTCCTTTCCTCTCTCTCTCTCTTTCTCTCTCTCTCTCTATATATAAATATATATATATGTGTGTACACACACACACACACACACACACACACACACACACACACACACACGGCAGCTAGGTGGCGCAGTGGATAGAGCACCGGCCCTGAAGTCAGAAGGACCTGAGTTCAAATCCAGCCTCAGACCAAACACTTGACACTTACTAGCTGTGTGACCCTAGGCAAGTCACTTAACCCCAATTGCCTTAAAAAAAAAAATATATATATATGTTTATATCGTAGTAGTGGAAAGGACTATATATATATATATATATATAGTCCTTTCCACTACTAAGATTTCATGTCCAGTGGTTAGGAGAAGACATGGGCCCTGGCCCATCCTGGCCCTAAGGCTAGCCCTATGCAACCCTAAGGTCTTTTACACCTAAGACACCTAAAGCTCTTCCTAAAGACCCCTGAGGTAAGAGAAGACAAGGGAGGGTACTTTGTGAGGGTTGGAGATACAGAAGAATTACAAAAGTCCTCAATCCTTGGCCAAAGATATAAAGTACCCCAGAAACTGGGGAGTTGGATTGTAAACCAATCCAATCCTATGAATTATATACTTACTAAGTACGTTGAATTGTGACAGATACTGGGGATAAAAAGAATGAATTGGGGCAGCGAGATGGCACAGTGGATAGAGCACCGGCCTGGAGTCAGGAGGACCTGAGTTCAAATCTGGTTTTACACCAGACATTTGACATTGACACTTACTAGCTGTGTGACCCTGGGCAAGTCACTTAACCCTAATTGCCTCAAAAAGAAAAGAAAAGAAAAGAATGAATGAAGTGCTTATTATGTGCTCAGCTCTTCAAAAGCAAGACAGTCCCAGACCTCAGGGAACTTACATTCTAATGAAAGGAAACTTGTAACCAGATAAGCGTGCACATACACACACACACACACACACACACACACACACAATTTTCAGAGGTATAGAGCACTGATAACTAATGGTGTCAGGAATTTCTCTTGTAGCAGGTGGAAACCTTGAATGAAACTAGGGATTTTAAGAGGGGAGGGTGGAAAAGGAGAGCATTCTGGGCCTGGAGAACAGCCTGTCTGAAGGCACAGGGAGAAAAGATAGAATGCCAGGGTCAGAGAACGGAAAGTTAAAAAAAAAATGAAGCTTTCCTTGCTTCTTAATGTATGTGTATATTTAAAGAAAATTAACCTGTATGTAGTATAAAAGAAATTATTCAATCTATGTTATAGATCCCAAAAAGCTAAGAGGGAAAAAAAGTAATGTTGAAACTTGATTTGGATATGTAATATTCCTTATAGAAATTTATGTAGACTCCTTCCCATTTGGTCTGATCATCATGCAGTGCTATAATTATTATGCATTTCATTATGTTTTGGATAAACTTTCTTGTAAGTTTTATTTGATAACAGTAGTAACCTCTATGCCTGTATTCTTGGTCTACAAAACTTGTTATACAGTGTGATTTTCTGCTCACACTTAAAAGAATATTGCCAGGGACCATATCTCCTATTTCTTTTGCATCCCTCAATAACATTTAATAGAGTGCTTAAGCTCAGAGTTTTTACTTGATAATAAATGAATGCTTATTGCACGAATGAGTGAAAGAATGAGTTTGTCAGTACCCATGGGGGTTTTGACTCCAATAGGAACAAACCTTCACCAAGCTGGAGCCTAACCAAAAGGTTATGCGCAGCTCTGGGAAACAAGCCCAGACCTTGCTTTCTGATATACCTTGTGGCTTGGCTGGGAACCAAACTCATTCTTTTTTGGCCTCTGAAAGGACACTCCCTCCTTCCATTGACCTATTTAAGTCCCAAAACTCCCCCGTTTTTTGTTTTTTTTGGCTAGGCAATGGGGTTAAGTGACTTGCCCAGGGTCACACAGCTAGTAAGTGTTATGTGTCTGAGGCTGTATTTGAACTCAGGTCATTCTGAATCCATGGCCGGTGCTCTATCCTCTGCGCCACCTAGCTGCCCCTAAAACTCCCCCTTTTCAACTAATTTTCTCCTTTAGTGCACATTTGAATCCTTTGGATGCAAGACGGCTGTCATGACCTCTCAGCTACAGAGGCCTTCTTCTGCTGGCCCTACGCACAAAATGGAGGAATACTGGTCAGAGCCTAGGACTTGCTAGGTTTATCTTTTTAAGAAGCCCAGAATTGAAAAACGTTCAAGATCTTTGTTTGAGGAAGTTCCGAGCACTGATAATGGTATCCGGAACGTCTTCCCATAGAACTAGTGGAGCCTTGAATGAAAGTAGGAATTCTAAGAAGGAGGAGGTAAGGAGAGAGGCAATTGCAGGCATGGAGGATGGTCTGTTCAAAGGCACAGAGAGAGGAGATAGTCAAAAACCTCCAGACCAAGGACCTGAAGTCAGGATTGCAATCCCAGGATCACAGGACTTGGGGCTGGAAGGGACCTTGGAAATTATGTAGTTCCAAACCTTGATCTGACAGATGGGGAAACTGAGAGCCAAGCCAAGTTCCTGTCACATGCACAACAGAAAGCGTGATCAGGCAAATTGATGCGTTCACTTCTCTCTGGTTGGAGTGCTATGACACAGCCCTTTTTATTTAGGGGAGGGGCAGGGAAACATGCCCATGCCAGTTACTGCTTGGCCATGGTGCACGCTTGCCTGTACTCAGCTTGGCTGATACCTTGAGGGAGGAGGATGAGTGCTTTTCCCTGCTGGCGCGCTGCATGGTTTTTGACGTGGAATTTCCATTTGCCCACAGGGCCACGTTGTCCACAACTGGAAGGTGAGATGGTTTGTATTGAGGCAGAACACGCTGCTGTATTATAAGCTTGAGGGGGGCCGGAGAGGGACCTCTCCTAAAGGCCGGATCCTCCTGGATGGCTGTACCATCACGTGCCCTTGCCTGGAGTATGAGAATAGACCGGTATGTGGAAAAAGTTCTTACTTTTTTTATTTAAAAAAAGAAGAGAAAAACAGTGGGATGAAAGTCCCTTCCCTTTAGTTCTTTCTTTTCTCTACTCATCCCCAGACTCCTACCACCATTGCCCGCTTGGATTTATTCTTATTATGGTCAACTTGATGTTTTGATATGACCTCTCTAGGATGTTTTTACCACTTTATTATCATTTTTAGTAGTTATAATGATGACAGTAATTCGCATTTATATGACACTTTGTTTCCAGAATGCTTTCCTAACAAAAGCCCTTTGAGGTAGGTAGCATAATTGGTATTAGTCCCATTTTACAGATGAGGAAACTCAGGCACTGAGAAGCAATACTTATGATCATGGCAGAATTAAAATCCAAGATTCTGGATTATAAATTGAGCACTCTAACTACTGAGCACATTGCCTTTTACCATTTTGGTGATTGACTCTTGACTTGTGCTAAGATTTGTTCTTCTTAACATTAGAGGCAAGCCTACCCCATCCTTATAAAGCAACTGAATTAATGAATCAATCGATATGTTTTCATAATATAATGAAATATGCTAGGCACTAGAACTACCATCTATAAGACATATGCTCTCCCTTTATAGAAGAAAGGAAAAAAAGCATTTATAAGTGCCTACCTAATAATTGCCAATAATAAATTAAATCATGCTTAATAAATAAAAATCCAGTGTTCCTAAGCACTTTACAAATATACTATCTTCACAGCAACCCTGAGAGGTAAGTACTATTATTTTCCCCCTTTTACAACTGAGGAAACTGAGGCAGACAGAAAGAACCAGAGAGGTCTTCTAGTCTGAGCTCCTCATTTTTCTGATGAGAGAACAGATGTTCAGTGACTTGTTCACAGTTCCATAGTTAACAGGTGACAAAGAGGGTCCTCTTGCCATTTTGCTGTATTTTCTCTCCAGTTTCCCTACACATTGCATTTTAAGAATTCTTAGTAAATGATTTAAGATTAAGTAAATGACCAATTTCAAGAGATAACAAGTGGAGGTCACTTCTAGCTTTAAATCCTGTGGCTATGATGAAGTCTTGTCTCTGCCTATGAGTACTGTTCAAAGCCTAAGCAAGCTCAGGAGATAGGATGACAATTTATGGGTAGTGAGAATTTTAGACTTTTAGAAAATCATTATCCTATAGGACCTGAAATGCTAAGGGATTTTGGTGTCTAGAATCCAATCTCATTGGTCTCTAAGGCATTTTAGATCCATAGGGTTCTTTGTTTCATCCTGATTGGGTCCCAGAGGGTGTTCTAACCCTTCCACTCTTTTGCATATTCTTGCCAAGCTCCAATGTGATTGGCTGACTCTGTTTCTTGCCACAGCTCCTCATTAAGCTGAGGACCAGAACATCCACAGACTACTTCTTGGAGGCTTGTTCCAGAGAAGAGAGGGATGCCTGGGCCTTTGAAATAACAGGTGCAATTCATGCCGGACAACCAGGAAAAGTCCAGCAGCTTCACATCATGAAAAACTCCTTCCAGCTTCCCTCTCACATCAGCCTTCAGTGAGTGTGACTTCCTCTTTCCACGTCCTGTCCTACATTTATCACTATCTTCAGAGCTTTTAAGGGCAAGTGATTAATCATGCCACATCTTCGTGGTTCAGTTGTTTCAATCGTGTCTAAAGCTTTGTGACCCCATTTGGGGTTTTCTTGGCAAAGATACTGGAGTAGTTTCCCATTTCCTTCTCTAGCTCATTCTACAGATGAGGAAACGGAGGCAAATAGAGTGAAGTGACTTGCCCAGGGTCACACAGCTAGTAAGTGTCAAATGTCTGAGGCTGGATTTGAACTCGGGTCTTCCAGATTCAGGCCCACTGCTCTATCCACGGTGCCACCTAGCTGCCCAATAATGCTACATACTTGATCCATAGTTCTACTACTCTTCCAGGTATCAATCTTCCCATTCCTGTTTGATATTTTTTACTTCAACCTACAAATGGTTCTTTGAAGCACCTCAGTCAGTCAGTCAAGAAGCATTTATTAAGTGCCTGCCATGTTCCAGTTCTGTGCTAAGTGCTGGGCATATGAAGACAAAAGACAGTCCCTGCTCTCAGTGACAGAGACAACGTGTAAACAACTATGTATGAACAAGATAGAAGAGTTAGCTGGGATTTGAAGGAAGCCATGGAGGCCAGGATGTAGAAATGAGGGGGGAGAGAATTCCAGAAATAGAGGACGAACAGTGGAAATGTCTGGAACTTGTGTGAGGAACAAAGAGGCCATTGTCACTGGATTGCAAAATACATTGGGAGGAGTAAGGTGTAAAAAGACTAGAAAGTTAGGAAGGGGCCAGGTTATGAAGGGTTTTATATTTGATCTCAAATTCTGTCATTTCTCTTCCCGCCCCTCCCCCCCAAATCCCTCTACTCCACCGTGTTAGATTCAGAACTACCTCCTGGTCCTGCCAAGCCATCTTGCTACTAATCCATCTATTAGCAGCTTACCTTCTAATAATATAGACCACTTTCAGCCAGCTCTCTTCCCTCGTACACCATGGCCAGATGGGTACATTTTGGCAAAGGGTGCCTTTCCCACATTGAACAAGACACTAATTCCTTTCTCTTGCATTGCGTAGTGATATAATTGATAAGATGCATGACAGTAGTTGTGGAATACGCCCATCGCCCAACATGGAACAGGGAAGCACCTATAAAAAGACCTTCATAGGTATGCCCGAGGAGATGGCCACTTGTTGGCTGGCAGGGGAGGGTGGGTTGCACTATGCAAATACACAGATAGCTGGGGGTCTGGAATTTTGCTCAAGGGGTTTCAGAGATAATGTGCCTGGGCCTGCTTGAGTTGAACTCAGCGCCATGTCCTGGCCCGCTTGGCTGTGCTGAGGTAGAATTTGTTGGCAAACTGTTGGGTAGTGGGGTGTGCCATCAATGTTCTTTGTCATTATGGTGGGGCACACTGGCAGTCTTTCAGTCTGCTGTGGGGTTGTGTTGTCAGACAGTCTGTTTTTATTTGGGATGAGGCTGGCGATTTAACGGGTCTGGATGCTGAGAGGCTTGTGAAGGAGGCAATACCTTCTGCCCTAGGGAGATTTGACCTGTCTTCACCTTCCCCCAGGCTCTTCTCTGGTGGACTGGCTAATCTCCAGTCACTTTGCTGCTAGTCGGATTGAAGCTGTCACTCTTGCCTCCATGCTGATGGAGGAGAACTTCCTTCAGCCCATTGGAAACCGAAGCACTGAGGCCATTCGCTCTGGGGATTTAGCAGAGCAGTTTGTAGATGATTCCACGGCCCTGTACATTTTTGTAAGTGGTAGCAGCACCTCCATTAATAGTACCTTCCTTTCCATTGCCTGCTGCTGGAGACACAGACTTGCGTAGAGGAGGTTAGAAAAAATTGTGCAATGTGTGCTATACAGCTATGGGGAGGGGTGGAATTAGTCACACGAACAATTTCATTATGGGTTCTGATCTGTTTCTGACTCGAGGAATTTAATTTTCTTGGAAGCCCAATCGTTGCTCCTTTCTTTATTTTCTGTAGACTGAAAGCTATAAGAAGAAGACAAATTTGAAAGAGGAATTCAACTTTAGCACCGCTGAACTGAGTGGCACAGTGATTAAACAAGGATATTTAGCCAAGCAGGTATAGCTAAGTGGGCTTCTCAATTGGGCAGAAAGAGAATACCATGCCAACTGTAGTAGCCAGGGAATGAGGGAAGAGAATCTATGGTGCAGTTTGGATTACACAGACAGATATTAGCTATGGGAAGCAAGTTCAAAATGTGCTTGTATTTATTTTTTTTTATTTTGGGGGGGAGGAAGTCTGGACATGGGGTGTTATTGGCATATGGAAATTCTCTCCTCAACCCATTTGGATCAAGAACTCATCTGTGACTTAGTCTTATAGTTGTCTGGGGCACTGAAGCCACACCACCAGCATATGCCAGAGCCAGGACTTGAACTATATATGTATATCTGCATCAATGTGAAGGGCAACTAGGTGGTGCAGTGGATAGGGTCTAGAGTTAGGAAGACTCATCTTCCTGAGTTCAAATCTGACCTCAGACACTTCCTAGCTGCGTGACCCTGGGCAAGTCACTTCACCCTGTTTTCCTCAGTTTCCTCAACTTTAAAATGAGCTAGAGAAAGAAATGGCAAAACCACTCTAGTGTCTTTGCCAAGAAAACCCCAGATGGGTTCACAAAAAATCGGAAATGACTGAACACAAAAAATATCAATGTGAAGTTTGCTAAAAAAACAAACTCTGTTTGCCTAACTTGCCTTCCTGCTTCTCCTCCCCCCAAGTTTTGTTTAGATTAGGACAACACACTCCATTTTCTGTGCTCTCCTTTCTGCAAAATGGAGCTCCTTTTCTCATAAAACTCTTCTGATCAGGGGATGACTTCAGCAAATTCCCAAAACAATGTTGCATATTTTGGTTTGCAGGTTCTGCTTGAACTTGCTTAAAAATTCAGTTGATGTGTGAAAGGATTGTAAGGAACAATTATTTTTCTCTGTTCCAGGGACACAAGAGGAAAAACTGGAAGGTGAGGCGCTTTGTTCTGAGGAGTGACCCTGCTTTCCTGCACTATTACAACCCTTCCAAGGTGAGCACACTTCAGCACCAGCCCTGGGGGGTGATACTTGCAAGCCATGCCTACCTCGAAGGATTATTTTCAGGAAAATCCTCATGATGAAATGTGAGGTGTGACGATTCCTTCCCAGCCATCTCTTTCTTCCTAAACTGATTTATAATTGTTCTTCCTTTCTGTTTCAGTGGACAATAGTGATACCAGTTTTGACCTTTTTCATTTGATTACTGCAGCAGAACCCTTCTAATAGAATTTTCTGTTCTTGTTTTCAATTTCCTCCCCCTCCAAAGTAGACTAGATATTTCTTAAAGATTAGTTTCATTATGGCTCTCCATAGGTCTGTCTTCAAGATTATTTGTGATTACCTGTTGGGAGATCTTGCCTCCCCTGTGATGAAACATTTCAGTCTTATCTTTTCATTCAAGTCTTCCATAATCTAACCCCAATCCTACCTTTCCAATCTTATCGTTCATTTTTCTACACAAACCCTCTGACTTCACCACACAGATTCTCTGGAAATACCCCCTTGCCCTTTCCTGTCTTTGCTCATGACATCCATCCCTACTTCTCTTGCTATTCAAATGCTACTTATCATTTAAGGCCCAACTAAAGTAATATCCCTTCCATGAAGCCTTTAGAGACCTAAAGCCCATAGTCATCTCTCTTTCTTCCTAACTCGTATTTACACTGATTTAACAATGATTGATGTACTTCTTTGTGATATCCCTTGATTAATGTGCCAATTCTATAATATTGTTAGAAATAGAGGTAAAAAATGTTTTTGGATGGGCAGAGTGTCAGATGTCATTATGACAGAAATTCAGCTTTAAGAAAAGAAAGTTTTTGGGTAGGATGGTTCTTTTGTCAGGGAAAAGGGTCAGGCCAGAAGTAATTATCAGACTTTATTTGTGAAGATGTAGCTAATAGACATCCCAAGTCAGCAAGAATGAATGAACGACTGAGGCCAACATTATAGAGTTGATACTGACTTGAAAAGTCCAAGCTTCCTTATCTGAGGAGTGACCCTGCAAACATCCCAGATACTTGTGCACAGGACCACATGACTGTCAGCTGTCGCCATGACTTCTGTTGCCATTATTTTGTTCTAGCTTCAAGCAAATCTTGCTTCTGTAGTTGAAGGCAACTCATTTCTTTTTGCGTTAGTGCAGTCATGATTCTCACTTGGATTTTTTTTGTGTCTACAGGAGGAGAACAAGCCAGTTGGTGGATTTTCCCTCCGGGGCTCCCTGGTTTCAGCTTTGGAGGATAATGGAGTTCCCACTGGTAAGAGACAGCTTCTGCATACCACCCCAAGACAGCAGGGACCACAAGCATTCATCCATTGTCTCAGGAGCACTACACTGATAAAAAAAAAAAAAGGATTGCACAGGTTTGATAGGTGAAAAGAGTAGTCCCTTTATACCTTTTGCTTCTTGGATGTACAATAGGAAGGAAAGATCTTGTTTGCTGCCACTATTTTAGAACAGATAGGGGAAAAAAAAATGGCAGGTGAGGAGACTTCAGTATTTTTCTACATGCTCATGTTTTACTCTGCCCCCAGAAAATGAAATTTCTATGCCTCTGGCACAGGGATGAAGCATTTTTTTTTTGTCTGAGGTACCACTTCGCTAAGACAGTATCATATTTGTGCATTCCACTTGTCAAGACCGAAGCAGTCAGGAGATAAAGAAAAACAATGAGATGGACTACATCACATAGATGGTTTCCTTTGCTCTGTAACTTACTGAGCAGTGAATCGTTTTATTTGGCTCAGACCTATGATTTCATTGGTGATGGAACTTGCAGTATTTCAGTTCTTCCTACCAACACAGATTTGCCACTTATCTTGTAATTACCCTCTTGAGAATTGTCTAGAGGCATTTACTTTTAATTGCCACAGTGGAGGATCCTTCAATTCATATTCACAATACAGCAAGCAATATGCATTGTGAGGCCATTCTTCCATTTCCATTAACTTTACTTTTGGCAAGCATCTGCTAGATTCTAACCACCTCACCTAGCATTGTTTGGTACTGCTCTAATGCATGCTAAGTATCATAGGTACAAGTGCATCTTCTTACCAGGGTAAAGCCCGCTGTAGCTTATTAAAACTTTTCTTTCTTTCCTGGTCGGCAAGAGCAAGTTTGTTGTTACATGGAAGCTCAAAGCTGGAGTTTTAAAAGCAAGCCATCATTTCACTAGTTGACTTTTCTCTCTAGGTGTTAAAGGCAATGTACAAGGCAACCTTTTCAAAGTGATCACAAAGGATGACATCCACTACTACATCCAAGCCAGCAGCAAGGCAGAGAGAGCTGAGTGGATTGAAGCTATCAAGCCATTAACATGATTGAGGTCACCAGGCTCACACCTACCTCAGTAGGACGTCCTATACAAAAGGGAGGATCAGGCCTTTTGTCAAGGCCTTGAACGTTTCAGTGACTTTTGATATACATTTTGGTACCACTTTGATGTGACACTGGAGCTGAGGGCTTCCTAGGAACATTCTAGTTATAGAAAGAAACATCTTCCTCATAAACTAGGAACCCGTGTCTCATTGATGGTCACTATTCCAGCATCATCATTTTGGTGCCAGATTAGGAACTGCTTTTTTATGGAAGCTTAAAAATCACATTCTCCTATGGCCTCACACCAATTTTCACAGATGCTGAGGAGGGATAAAATAGGGCAATTCTTTTTTCTTGATGACAAATGGAAATGGGAGGCTATTTTTAGCTATGTAAATTCCTGAAATGTTTTACAAATACCTTAGACACAGGTGCTTAATAAATAAATATTTGTTGAATAAATGAGAGCTCTCAAAATGCTTCTCAACAAAATCAGTGGTAGTTTAGTGGACAAGACCTCTGGGGTGGAACTCAGTCTGGCTCCAGCACTTAACTTGATGCAGCTCACTCCTGAGCCTTAGACTCATCTATAAATTAAGAATCCCTAACCTCATAGGGACCTGGTTAAGATCAAGTGAGACTGACTATATATGAAAGAACTATGACTTCCAGATTGGAAGTAACCTCAGTTATACCTAACAGCACCCCATCCTAGAAGCATGAATGAGAGCAGTGGTGGTGACATACACTTCAGGTCGAATACTATTTTAACTCTTCCCCTAAATCTTGGGTGATAGAAAACTCTGGTTTTGCACTTGGCATAAAACAAGCCATAAGTCAAGTGGGTGGTCTTGAACTACTTAGACTCTAAGAATGATTGTCCAGTGAGATGCAGCACACCAGAAGAGTGGTCAGTCAGTATGCCAGGATAAGCTGCTAAAATTAGATTAAAAGACAATAAAGAAAAATCTAAAGGGCACAGGGACTAAATCAGGCATGGTCTTGAAATGAATGTTTGCTGAGAATTAGTCTAAATTAGTGAGAATTCTTGGCATCCAAGTAAGGAAGAGGCTAATCTGACTTATCTGTTACTTTCAACCTGGATAAATTAAGCTAATAAAGTATCTGGCCTTATGAAACTAAGTTCTTATAGTTACTTGAATGAATAAAATACAGCATAATTTGTCAATAGACACATCCAAAGGGCTTGAATATAATTTGTTCTCTTTATTTTCTCTTAAATTCTGTTATAGCTTAGCTTGAAAAATCAGGAAACCCAAATGTTCTACCTTACCTTGTTTGCAGACCACTCTTTAAAGCACAATTTTCCATTTGATTTTCAATCAAATTTCTAAATTTCTATGGAGTTAAGCATTTATAGTTTTTCAAAAACAGAAAAGGTATGATGGGAAAACCTTTAAAAATTTTTTGAAAATTCAGACTTCATTTGATACCTGATGACTAGGACAGTGCTACTGTGGCCTATTTCTGACCACCTACATTATCACCTTTCTCTGAACCCAATGTCCAGTCAAATCTCTGTGGCCTTTGTATGGGCCATGCAAGAGAGCACACTCTAAGCCTGGAATGCTCTCCTGCCTTACCTCTGCCTCTCAAAATGCTAATTTCCTTTAAGTACCACCTCCTACAAGAGGCATTTCTTGATCCCTCTTAGCTGCTGGTGCCTTCCTCCCCCCATCCCAAAATTCTCTCTTATGCTATATATGCTGAAACACTTGCATCTCCCAATAGCTTTGAAGCAGCAATGGTTTCACTTTTGCCTTTGTGTCCTCAAAGTTTGATCTCCAAGAAAGTTTCATGGGACTGAAATGTAAAGGCTAGGAATCTTGAGGAAATAATAAATGAATAAAAGCCACCTGTGCATAACATGAAACTATCAACCTAAAAAAATTGAGAATGTAGTGACCAAGATCTGTGATGCTTAGCTCCAATAACCTGGTACATGAAGGCCCAATAGATATATGTTAGTCTTGGTCTGTTTCCTACCTCACCAGAGTTGGCCAAAACAAAGTGAAAAGAGGACTTATTTTCTTCCTGCATTATATTTCTTTTTGCAAAGCCCCAAAAATTGTTGCAATGAGCTGGCCTTGGAGTCAGCATAACCAGGGTTCAAGTTCTGCCTCTAACATACTGGCAATGAGATGCGAGGCCAAGGCAAATTACTTTTTTTTTTCAATGCCCTGACCAAATCCCTAAAACTATTAAATTGCATAATAGTTGCTGATTTGCACTTGTATGGAGCACTTCCTGATTGGGAAACTCCTTTAACTGATGAAAACACAGGTCTTTATACTCATAAGCTTCATGTATACAAACACATACACAGATGGTAGCTAGCATTTACATATGCCTTAATGTTTACAAAGTGCTTTACATGTAATCTCATTTGATTCTCACCACTGTCGTGTAAGATAGGTGTTATTATCCTTGTTTTATAGATGAGGAAACTGAGGCAGAGGTTAAGTGAACTGCCGAGGGTCACATAACTTAAGTGTGAGGTAGGATTTGAATTCTGGTCTCCCTTAGTAGTCCACTGTGTCACCTACCTGTGTATGGTATCACACACACACACTGCATTATGCACTTCAACCACATATAGGAGGCTTGACTGTAGGGATGCATTAAGCTCCTCTTTATCAACTGTTAATCTTGTTAGCACGATCTCCAAAGATGCATAATTCCACAGGTAAAACCTATAGGAGCTCTCTGAAGTGCCAACTCCTTTTCCTGGTTTAATACACACACATGCAAATTTTGTATGTTATATATAAAGATGCCACTAAGCCAATCAATAGAACATGCTCTATAGTTCAGCATGTTTGTTTTTTCCATCATGTTAAGAAATTTGCACAGATCTATTCCTTGAAGGAATGTGGGAAATAACAAAAGACGCTATATTCACCTAGGAGGGAACACTTAACAACGGTCTCAATTCTACATGATAAATACCAGTGAAGTTCACAGTGGAAAATTCAATGTCTATCCACTTCTGTGCATACCTGGCACTATCCTGCCACCTGGACTTTCAAAGTCTAAAAAAAAAAACAATGTCTATAGAAAAGTTTTGATAACATTTCAATTTTCCATTCCAAGGTATGTTTGAAGTGCTCTACACCAGTTAATTTATGATTTGAGTACTTGTTTTCACAAGGAATGTAAAGGTGAAAGATTCACTAAGGCACAAATTTCACTGACCAAACACAGAAAAGCAGCTTATTTTGCTTCACTTAGACATCAAAGAGGGAAGAAAGTGACATTTCCTGCTCCTTTTAGAATAACCTGGGCAATTGAAAGGGTTCTTCCTGAAGGTTACTAAAGAACAGAGCAGAAATTATTTCTCTCTTAAATATTCTTCCTCACTTTTATTCCATACTCTCATTAACTACAGCGACCCCAGCCCCTAAGAGAGACTGAAATAAGAAATTTGACCTTGAAATAGCACCGGAAAAGTGCCTTTTTATTAGGCACTCAGTACATATTTATTTGAGTCACAATAATGAGGTTGGCTTGGCTCAATCTCATGCATGTTCTTCAATAGTTACCTCCTATAAGGTCAATAGTCTTGAGTTAGAGACTCAATCTATGATCAAAGAGATCATATAACTATCCACAACAACTATACATGACAATGCCACTTATCCCTAGATTTTCTTACCTACCTTTAAAAGTAGGTAAAATGCAATCAAATCATAGTCCAAATTAATAGTATTAATTTCAATTAGCTTGACCTCAAAGAAAAAAACACATGAGAAATACACCACTATCCAGATCTGTAATGTATAAATTACTCTTCCTTTTAGGGAGTTCGATCCCTTGATGGCACCTCCCTAATCTATTTTTTTTCCTATTAAAAAAGCCACCTCAATTCTACATGTTAAACATTGGAAAGGAGGAAGTCTAACATTCTTTTAAAGTTCTAATAAAAAATATTTTAAAGGAACAGTATCCCTTTCCATTCTACTATTCTTAACTATAACTTAAAAGGCAAATATCAAGTGAAGCAATATAAAACCTGGATGATGATAAATCACACCACTTATGATCATTATTTTTAGGCAGTTAAGAGGTACAGTACAATTACTTAGTTGCATTTTAAGAACCATCATCCTAAGAGCCTCAAATGCTTAAACCTTTTTGTGTCCGATACCAAAACTGCAACACTCTATTACTGTAGAGGTAACCACCTATTTCTGCTTTTCCTTCTTTCTTGAAAGGATGTTGCAATGTCCTCTTTTTCTAGCAGACAGAAACTTTTCTAATCCAAGGAGTTAATCCTTTCTTTTTTCATTGAGGTATGATCCCAAAGACCAGTTGCTCACCTACCCAGGTATTCCTAACTCTGGATTCTTAACTCCCTATTCCCATTATACTTTGATGGGGAATGCTTTCAATAGGAGTGAAGAAGGAGGGAAGAAGCCTAGTTAAATATCCCAGAAATTTATTGAATGTTCTGCTTGAGTACAATGAATATAGAAAGATTGGGACTGTTTGCTTTTGGTGCTCCTGGTAAACTCAAAGAGGCACTAAATGGAAGGGGCTGCCAATCAGAAGTAGAGATTGAAAACCTCAGGCCCAATTGTGTGGATGATCTCAGCTTCGGGGTTTTAGTCTCTTAGTGAAATTAGGCCACTCCCTTTAAAAGAGATCAATGTGCCAGCATTTGGGAGGGCTCACATGCTGGTCTGTTGAAACATTTAAATACTTTGAAATACAAAATATTCAGCTCTGAAGTTTTCAATAGTGGAAAACTTTCAAGTCTACGGTGTCTAAGCCAGGAAGAGCTGGTCTGTGTTCCTCCAGCTGGATGCCTTTTCCCAAATAGTTAATCTTCAGCTTTGGCTTCCATTTCTTCAGCATCATCATCTCCGTCCACCTCAGCATTTTCCCTCTCAAGCCTCTCCAGCTGTCTTGCAAGCTCAGTTTCATCTGTGTCTGTGACCACTTTGGGCTGTGGAAGGAAGACCAGCATATTACACAAGATGTAAGAGATAATCAAGCAGCCAATTTCGTTTCTCTGACACATTTTAGTGTCTAGCAGCAAATTCTTCAAAATGGCAACTTCCATAATCGCCCAGTAAAATACTTGACAGTTTCAAAATAAATGATAATGTTATCAACAGTCACAAATGGAAGAAATTCTTGAATATTTTTCAATTTAAATGAAACAAAAAAACCCTGTGACCTGGCATTTTACTAAATTCTTAAATACAACAACTTTTAAAAATAACTCATATTTCTGTCTGTGAAAATAACTACTCTAGGGAACATCTAAAATCCCACCAAAACGTGGATGAAAGTTTGAATTTCAAAATGAGATCCACAGCAGGAACCACAGAATCTCAGAGCTTTTAGAGATAAAAGGGACCTCTGAGATTACATAAATCTAATCTTTTTTCCTCACAACACAGAATAGAAAAAAAAGATGACTGCACATGTCAACTTTACGTACAACTTGCTATTCCTTTTCAATGCAGAGTAAAGTTATCATGTAACTTTCTTTTTTTCCTTCACTCTTGTGCCTCTTCTCTACCCTGCCTTAAAGGTGGCCACCATTAGACACAAATATGTAAAGAGTAGAGCAGTGAAGCTGAGGAGAGTGCTGGGCCTGGAGTCAGAAAGACTTGAATTCAAATCTAGCTTCAGGTGATTGCTAATCGTCTGACCCTGAACAAGTCAATCAACCTCTGTCTACCTTGGTTTTCTCATGGGAATGATAATTAGCACCCTCCTAATAGTGTTGTGAAGATCTAATGAGAATTAATATTTGTAAAGTACTTTGAAAAACTTAAATTGCTGTATAAATGCCAGTTACTATTATTACTATTATTATTATTATTATTGTTGCTGTTATAATCAAAAAGAGATAATTCACTAGCTGAGTGAAGAGTACCTAACATTCTAGCTTTGGACAAGTCAAAATCTGAATATCAATAATTATAGCAAATTTATCACTCCTGCCTCTCTCATCTTCTCTGAACATTTCTGTCATACATTTCAAGGTGGCATGAGAGTGGGTCAGGCAGGGGTTAGTTGTAACCTCTTTATTTTGAGATTGATAACTTTTTTTAGTTAAAAATAAGGAAAAGGTAATTTTTATATGAAACCTCAAAGAAGAAAATGAAGTTTTATGTAACAAACTCTGGAAATATTTACTCATTTTCTCCCCTAAAGGGCCATTTCTCCCTCAAAAACAAAACCCTCTAATAAGATCTGAGAGCACCAGAAATGAATAGTTTTCCACTGACAGCTCCTCTTATTAATCCAAAATACTGGTCCAAATACTTGTATCTGATTTTAATTTTTAAAATTTTGCTCAGTCAGATACATGTTAATTTTATTAATAAGAATAGCCCTAATACTTAATTTCCCACTACGAAAGTTAAAAGTTTAATAGCATATAAATAACCAAGGCACTAACTAAGGCCTTATAAAATCTCTCTCACCTCCATTTGAACATTGAAGACACCTCTCTTCTCCTCAATCTTTTCTTTGATGACAGCCATAGCCTGATTGAGGACAGATAGGCCTTCTGTTCTCTCTAGGGTTGTAGTAGTCATCACATACCGAGGAGGTGCTATCAGGTTAATCTACAACAGAATGGAAGATAATAATCCTACCAAATTCTGAATACAATGAAACTCTCTTCACAGTATAATTATTATATTAAGTGACCAGTTCCAGCCTTTTTATTTTAAAATACCATTTAGTTTAGGAACATCAGACCTGAGTGACCAATGTCTCTTTCCACTCAATCTTACCTCTAAACAATTGCCTTATTTTATGATTAAGGGGGGAAAATACATTATTATGGTCAGTCATAAACTCATCTAAGAAATATACATGAACTAAAAAAGAAACCGCTTTCTTGTGAAGTAAGAAAATAGAATGACAAGACTAGATTTTGTATGTGGGTTGGGTGTCACTTACCTTGATGGGCATGTTTTCTGTGGAACAATTCAAACCTGCTCTCAGAGCTTCTTTTACAGCATCAATACCCTCATAACCATAACAAGCCACTTCGATATCTAAGAAACAGATAACAGTGAATGAATGTGAACAGATTCCAAAGATTTTAAGGTTTTAAAAATCTGACATAACAGCTTTTCTGCATATATTATCTCACATCATGAATTCTCATTTATCTCAACTACACAACAAAATGGAAGCTACACTATTTTGTAATCTCATCATTTCTTACTCATAGAGTTAAAGAGTTTATGTCCCCCTTCATCTTTACATAAATTCTTCCAATGATTAAACTACCCCCCCCCCCCAAATTTAAGAAATCACTGAGTTTGTTGAATTGATAACTGTAACAGGCTTCATTGGTATAATATATAAACTTTGTGAAAATTCAACAGCAGCAAAATAGTATATTCTAAGTATTCTTTCCTGGTAAAGATCAAAAGACTGGTATCTTTGCAAATTTTTTTCATTATACATTATTATATGGGGCAGCTAGGTAGCACAGAGCATTGGTCCTGGAGCCAGAAAGACAAAGAGTTCAAATCTAGCCTCAGATACTTAATAGCTATGTGACCCTGGGCAAGTCACTTAACCTCTTTGCCTCAATTTCCTCATAATAGCACCTACCTTTGGAAGGCTGTTGTGATCAATTGAAATAATAATTCCACAGTGCCTGGCACAGAGTAAACTCTATATAAATGTTAGCTACTATTCAATTTGCTTATCTAGCAATTTTTTATTCAGTAAGATTCATTATTAAAACAGTTTTCTTAATGAATGCAAAATCTTAAAACAAAACAAAAACAACTTCATATTTACCAGCTCGGATTTTGACAGCCTGTGGTGTCAAGCGCCTATTTATGTTATCAATCAGCACTCGTCTTTCACGTTCATTCAAATCCAGTCCATCCAGGATTGAAGGGTCTCTGAAGTAAATTTAAAAAACTGAATGTGCTAATATTGATTGTGACATTACATACAAATTGTTAGAAACAAAATTTCTGGGGCTCTGAGGAAGATGGGCAATTTCATTAGGAGTTTTCTAATTCTTCTAACATTTCATTGTATCCACTATTTCTACACTGCCTGGCATAGTAACTTGCACTTCACAAATTTGCTTCATTGAATTCACCTTGTAATTAGAGCCACCCCTAAAAGTGTTACTACTGTTAATATATTTGAACATACTCACAGCTCTTTACAATGACGTACTAAGTTCTGACAGTTTCTACAAATAATATATCCTCTTTGTAATCTCATTTCTAACTCTACAGTATCTTTCCATACATGTCACCTTCTCTCCCTCAACAACTACCATCTTCATCACCTCTTGCCTGGATTACTGCAAGACTCCTAATTATTCTCCCTGCCTCAAGTTTCTTCCCTCTCCAAGCCATCCTTTAAACAACTACCAAAGTGATTTTCCTAAAGTGCCAATACGAGCATGTTACCTCAACAAACTCGAGTGGATCCCTATTGCCTCTAGGATCAGATTTAAACTTCCCGGCTTGACACTTAAAAGCTTTTCCCAAGCTAGTTATTTTCTATCTTTCCAGTCGTCTTCTACAGAGATCTCTTTTTTCGGTAGTCCTTTTCCTGCTCCCTCCAGTTGCTAGAAGTGCCCACCCCGCCTTGTATCTTGCCTGTACTTATGTATGTATGTTGTCTGTGCCTTAAAGGCACAGGCTATTCTCTCTCAGCACAGTGCCTGGTACATAGTAAGCACTGTTTAAATGATGACATACAAAAATAAATGTATTATTTCCTTAAAAGGTACATGGGAAATACAGACTGTCTAGTGGGCTGAAAATAAATTTAACAAATCACTTCCTTTTTCTATTTAATTTTCAAGCAAGAACCTCATATGCAAAAGCCCAATGTAATGATATTCATCTACTTGAGTACAGGAAGGTAGTAATGATAAGACAGAATAAAAACACCAAGATTCATTCATAGTGAATGCATCTAAATTACCATGCAACTATTAAAAAACAAACCATGAACTATTTTACTTATTTATTAATTCATTCTTATTGTGGATGGAAATGGAATATAGATGCCCTGGAATAGCACCTCAAACACCTGTGTGGTTACAGAACAGAAAAGTCCCCAATTTTTTTGTAATTATGCTTTAAGAATTTAATCTGAAGAAGGAATTAAAAGGAATTTTAGATGTATCAAATACTCATTAAGCCAAGTGGAAATATAGTGACAACCTGTGCCTGGCATATAGTAGGTGATTAATAAATGTTGCTTGACTGATTAGAATTAAAACATTAACAATATGTCATGTTGACCTAGACAAAATCTTAAAGGTCAACATCAAAATAGAAATTGTGGGAGTACCCACAAGCAAATCAAAAGGATCTGACCTCTCTGGATTCTTATATTGCTGTCCTCCCCACGAGCAATGCCCCGACCCAGTGCAGTGGGAAATGAGAGACTGCGTGGCACAGTGTAAACAAAGAACACGAGATTTGGAGTCATCGGCTCAAATCCTACTCCTGACATTTACTAGCTATGTGACCACAAGTAAAAGTCACTTAATCATTCTGGATCTCAGTTTCCTTACCTGTAAAATGGGGACAATACCTACATCTACCTCAAAGGAGCACTGCAAGGATCAAATCAGAATATGCAATACTTTGTAAACACTAAGGCAGCAATGTAAATATCAGTTTTATAATTTCTTACTTGAAAAAATG
The DNA here is from genome assembly GCF_900497805.2 of Vombatus ursinus. Classification (NCBI taxonomy): domain Eukaryota; kingdom Metazoa; phylum Chordata; class Mammalia; order Diprotodontia; family Vombatidae; genus Vombatus; species Vombatus ursinus. Next base: position 2,385,579 of record NW_020954704.1, read on the forward strand.
TGGAATGTACTTTTAAAAAAAAGTATAAAAATAAGCACACAAATAAAATATGAAAATCCTTTGCCTTAAAAAAGCTTCCCATGTTTGACTGTCATATCAACAGAAGGAACATCAAGGCCTTTTGTATGGTTTGTCTAAAACTCATCTTGAAAACCCACAGGTCAAAATCTAGGCATTAAGGGACCAATCAGGGTTCTAAATTTAGAGAATGCTCACAGCTAAATGAATTTGACAATCAACTTAAGTATCTCAGGAAATCCTTGAGAAGCAAAGGAAAAACATAACCTGCTCATTCAGAGAATGCTGAGGAAGAGTCAGATCAGTCTCAATTGTGAAATCTACTTCCTATAAGGATTAGAGCTTGCTTACTCTAAGGGGCAAATAGATAACCATTTGGATGTGACTTCCATTTAGGCTGATTTGTAAGAAAATGGAACATAGAATAATTTTTGCCAATTTTAAAATCAAAGCAACTCAGGACAAAAAGTGGCAGTAGTTGCACATCTTTTAAGCAATCTCAGTCTTTTAAATACCAAGATTTCTTTTTTTGGTCCAGAGCTATTATTTCACCAGAATTTGGTGAGTGGAAAATCTTTCTGCTTATAGTGCGGCACAGAAGATAGTTAGCCTTGAAATTAGGAAGACCTGGTGTTCAAGTTCTCACTCAAAAAAATAGTAATTATGTGAGCAAGTCAATTAACTTCTCAGTGCTCCATGTAACTGCCTAAGATTTTAAGTTATAAACTAGTTGCTGATTTGCATTGATGGAAATAACAAGATTTTACTCTATTATTAAACTATTAAATGTTGTTAACAGGTGCATTAAGACTCTGCATCTGCCTTCTACGAGAGTACAAATGCAATTTCTTAAAAAGATTCTTACGAGACTGCATGTTTAAATGCATCATAGGCACCATATCCTGGTCTCTTGTACTTGTCATCAAAGACCCAGGCAGTTCTCTGGAATAGGCTCTCCAGCTGCTCATCTTTACTGTACTCTAACACTTCAGCAACATGGCGAAGGATGCTATAAACCTAGAATCAAAAAGGGAGGTTTAACAGCTTGAAAAACACTCATCTGTATCACTACTACTTTGTTTTATAGACTGTGTTAGTTTCTTGGTGATCTTGCTCCACATTCTTCATTCCCTTCCCCCGTTTAATTTATAAATGAAACGCAATTAAAGCTCTGTGTGTGTGTGTGTGTGTGTGTGGCACCAGCCAAGACTACTCTCTCCCTCAGCTACAATTCTAAAAAAAGCAGGTAAATAATTTTTTGTTTTTTGGGAAAAGGGAAGGTTGGTCCTGGACCTGTGATTTCATCAGTGTAGATCAGTGGTGTCAAACTCAAAAAGAATGGATCCTGGAAGCAATTTTTGCCAGACACCTCTGGTATAGCCCACTCAAAAAACATCTCCTACAAATGTAATGTAATATTTGGATTTTTTAATGTAGAACTCAACATTTTTGCTGTATTTCATTTGAGTATATAACAGTTACGAGTTTCTGTAATAAAGCTTTTTGCACATATTAAAGGTTGATATCAAAAGGAATGCTATCTGGAATATGCATTCCCTCCATAAGAAAATAAACTTGAGTGGTTAATTTTTTTTGTAAAAGAGCTCAACTCCTTATACTTTTAGGCTCATAGGATTTAGGGATGGAAAAGATATTAAAAACTATGTACTTCATCTTCCTCAGTTTATAGATGCCCAATGAAGTCGAATCACTTAACAGTAAGTGATAACTAGCAATTTTTTTAAACCATTAATTTATAGGGATTTTGACATTATTTTAGAGAGGGCATGGGACAAGGGAGAAAATTACCTCTGAAATTAGAACGAAAAAACCCAATAGTACAAAAGACAAATAATGATCCCAGGAAAATGGAACAAACAGCACAAACATTGGTAGTGAATTTGGATGGGAGCTGGCAAAAGATAAAAAACTAAAACACAGAAATGATGAAGCATGCATCAATGGAAGAGGGCAAGACTTCAAGGATCCATGTGGGTATTCCTCCACACAGATTGCATTATAGCTCCATTTTTTAGTAGACAGTTTCATGAGTGGCTCTAATGAACCCAGAGTCACCTGCATACCATCCTGAGGCCTCTGAGTTAGAACTTTAGTGAGATACACAATGAATAGTAATAATTGGTATTCATACAGCACTGCACAGTTTACAAAGCACTTACATACTAAGTAGTAGAGCCAGTAGAGCTCAGGTCATGTGACTCGAAGTCAGTGCTTCTACTACCTAGAGGCTTCTCTTGGCCCATGACTAACATGCAGGGACACTGCCAGAAAGAATTAAAGGGCGGAAAAAAAAAAACCCCGAAAAGCAAAAACAGTAGTAACAACAAACCAGTTTACAGATCCTTTGCTGTCCTTCCAAGCTCAGAGATCTTGTAAGCTGTTACCCAAGTCCTACTCCTCCTTAAAACAAAAAGCAGGATGTATCTGTGATCCTCATCCCCAAAGAAAAGAGCCAAAAGGAGCCAAAAATGGCTAAAATTCCAAAATTTAGAGAAAAGGGGACTACCTAACTAGCCACAAACCAAAGTTAGCAGAAATTATGTATAGTTAAATTGGCTAAAAGCTATCTTAAAACAATAACTTTCAACACTAACTTCTTTACATTGGATATAAAACTGTAAGTACATCATTGCTAAGGTCTCCTTATTGTAAACCCTCTCTGACTCCAAAAGTCTATTTTAATAATTTTAAAGTCAACAGCAAACCTAGGAATATCTATTAGAACCACTAGTCTGTCCTCAACCTAACCAACGAATATTTTCTTGAAATTAGTCTTGATTTCCTATTATTTTAAAATACAACATGCCATCAATCATACATGTTACCTTGAGTTATGGGAAGGCAATCTGGTTGTGAAGGACACTAATTTAAACAGTTTTCTTCTAATATTAAACTTACAGTTTTGGATTTGGTGAATTTGTCTTCACATTTGATTGCTTCTTCTGGAGAAACTCTTCTTTTTGACAAATCGATATATCCTGACATGAGGAAATTAAGAAAAATTAGGATTTCTAAACAATGTTCTTGAGATCACAACTTTCACAGATAAATATTCAGAATTTGGAGTCAGAGGACCTAGTTCAATTCCTAGCTCTTCTACTTGCTTCTTGAATGGATTAAATAAGTTACCCTAAATCTGAGTTTTCTCATCTATAAAAAGGAGACTGGGCACTCTAAAACCTATAATCCTATGGATCCATTGTGAATTCAAGTCTCCCTCAACATTATTTTCAAATTGAAATGGGGACTTCACATTTGTCCCATGCATATTTCAGCTTTTAGTTTCAGAATATTATTAACTACTAGTGAAGACATTCTTAAATCTTGAATGTTTCCTAATAAATTGGATTCACATTGGTTATCTCTCCCTGATTTGTGCCATCTGAAAATCTGATGAACATGGGTTCATGCAAATCGTTGAAAAAAAAAAAAATGTTGAGGGATGAAGCAAAGATCAGAACCCAGTGGCAACAAAAAAGATTATCTAGGGCAGGTAAATCCATTAATTGGCCATCTTCAGGAATGCTTGTTGACTTTACAAATCTACTTAACCTTCCTACATTTTTCCATTTTGACTGCCTATGTTGTTACTTCTCTCCAATCTATCCTTATATATGTCTACTCTGTCCAAAACTTTCTGGTCATTTCCTACTGCCTACAGATTACATGTCATTATTACAGGTCATTCTGCTATAACTTAATACATGCTATGCAAAATTATGCAATAAAACAATAGAACTTATGGAAAACATGGGTTTGGGGAATAACATTCCAAAACTTGTCAAAAAAGATAGGAACATAATAAAAAGTAGCACAGTTTTATAAATGTCAATTGGTTAACAAATACATAAACAATACAACAACCCCAGGCTGCTGCTCAGCCTGTGCCATAGTAGAAGGGGAAAGGGAGTGATGTGCACCAGACTCGATTCTTCTCCTTTCATAGCTCCTATTACACCAGAAGATATACAATCTGGCCCTTTACTTTGACAAAGACCAGAAGCTTACTTGTGGAGGTGCAGAAGCAAACTTGGAATTTACGTTACGCTCACAATGTTCCCTAGAATGTCACTCATACTGGAAGAAATTTTGAAACAAGTGTTATAGCAGAACTAAGTGTACTTTCCCTGGAATTCAAGGTCCTTAAGCCTTCTCTCAAATTATTTCTTACCTGTGCTTTACTTATAATTCAGCCAAGCCACTCTGTCCCCAAATGTGCTCTGAGCTTTGTTCATGTACCTTTACTCAAGTTAGAATGTCCTCTCTTCTGTCAATTCCATGTTAAATTCCTATTGATCCTTTAAGGCCAATGCAAGTGCCACCTTCTCCAGAAAGCCCTCCTTGACCTGATACTTGTCATAACAACCTTTTCATGTATTATCTGTTTATGCCTAATTCCTATACTAAATTAAATTCCTTTAGATCAGAAATGTCTTATGTATCCTCCTTTGTTGTTTAAAGTGTTCTGCACAAAGCAGGCATTTATATTTTTGTTGAACTGAAAGGAAGCAATGTTGGTTTTGCATAACTTGTTCTCAATGAACCAATATTAACTCAGTGATTATTGCCTCCCTCTCTAAGTGCTCAAAAACTACCACTTAATAACCTGCTATGTAATTTTGCCCAGATGCATATATCAAACTGATTTATCATTTTTTTGAATTTACCTTCTCTCTTCTGAAAATTGAGACATTTGCAGAAGCTGAGGCTGTGTAAGTGACTTAGTCAACAATGCAGAGCTAGTAAGTCGAAAAGTAGAATGCAACTTAACCTGGTTAGTCATCCAGTACTTTTCTCATGACATGTGGTGGGTGTCCTTACTATTTTCCTTACCCATCCCGGGCTTCAATTTTGTTCTAACCAAATTTGCTCTACCCTTTTAAGTTTGAAGATTGTTCTTGATGGAAATAAAAGTTGAATAGTTCTAATTTCTCTGCTATCTGTTTTTTGTTTAATTCCATGTTATTTTATTACCAGGACCATATTCTATCACTCCTCTCCTCAAATTGAGAAAACAAGAAAACATGTGTAATCAAACAAAACAAATCCCACGTAGGCTATGTCCATATCTATATCCATCTACCCATACTCTGCTCCCACCCCCACTCCCCATCTGCCTTGAGTCCATGACTTTTCTACCTGGAGGCTGGCATCTGTTACCTATATGCCTTTTTTCAGTGCCCCTTTAATTAGTAATATCAAATGAAGCATAAAATAGAGAGATACAAGATATCTGTCATCACCAGTGAGGAAGTTCAAGCAAGAGTCCAAATGAAAGAAGGATTCCTGTTAGATATTCAGATCCTTACAGATGCTTCTGCTTGCCAGATGTGCCTATTGCATTAAGTCCCAGAGCAATGCATGTGAAAGCCATAATCACTTAAGAGCTTGGTTTAACCTTCCCCACAAGAAAAAAACAAGTGGATTAAAAATGACTATTGTCCAGACTATGATACTTGGTTGAACGAACAAATTACAGAACTAGCCCAACTTTCTGTCCACACGTGATATATACATACATACATACATACTTGGACAGGCAATGAAAATGAGTAATGAACTAGACCCAGAATCTAATAGGAGAAAGGAAACAGACTGGATTGCATTTTGGAAGCTGATTAGTACTTTTAATGACCCCAAGCTTTACCCTGAAACAAGGGTAAATATCAATGGAGAGGTGGATGTCAGATTTTAACAGCCTACAATATACTGCCAAAAACAATAATTACATACCCAAAGACATCATTAAAGAAGCAAACAAAAGAAAGAGGAGGTGAGCCAGTTACGTTATGAAAGGGGAAGGATAATAGATGCAGAGTTCTGTGTTCCACTGGGACCTACCTTAGTGTCAAAAAACCTAGAGAAATGCCCTTGGCATGCTGGATCCAGCTCTACTGAGGACACAAATAGAGCTGCACGAGATGAAGTATGTATGGATGGACGCATATGAATTAGACCACAAGTCTTATAGTGATGAGTAATAGCTCTTAAGAATCAGGAAGATTCCTCAAATCTCACCTTTGATAACAGCTGTGTGCCTATGGGAAAGTCACTTTACTTCTGTGCCTCAGTTTTCTCAACCATAAATAAAATGGAGATGACACTTTGTTATTTGGGTAAGGAAACATCTGTAAAGCACTCTACAAATTCTTAAATTACTCTTACAATTACTCTTAAATTCCCAACTTAGCTATTCTTAAGGAATAGAAGTATACACCCATAAAAGTAATAAAAAAAGCTGTCCAAGCAATCAAGATAGTGGTAGTTACTTAAGAGGAAGTACAAAGAAAAAGCTATATTCGGTTGTCAGTTTTTGCTTTGGGGAAAAAAAGAATCAACTAAATAGTTAAATTGATCCCTTTAAACAACTTTGGGAAGTGTATAATAGAAGGAATAAAAAGTGCAAGCCTACATTCTGTCCTCAAAGGACATAATACAAATTATCTAGCTTTCTAAATTTAAAAAAGGAAAGATAGAGGCTTATTTAATAGTATCAAATTATTATTTGATTATTATTGAGTACCCGGCTAGGTAGCCAGCATTATGGGAAGTTTCATGAAGGAGAAAAAAGAAACTTAAGACCAAGTCCCTGTTCTCAAGAAGCTTATAATCTCTTTCAGAAGTTAAACATGTGAAACAGAGAGTAATATAAAATGGTCCATAAAGAAGTGGTAAACAATATTGGACAGTATAAATTCGATAAGCTTTCAACCCTGCATTCATTCTCTCCTCTCTTCCCAGTCTCAATCCCTTAATTAGCCAGTTCAAATCTACACTACTTTCTAAGGTCAAATCCCTTATTCCTAATCACCACTCATTCCTTGCCAAATTCCAATTCTGGAATACTCCCACTATATGGCTCCTTTGTGTTCCTACTGCTGGATTTAATGTACGTTAACAGAAATAAACTAGATGTAGTCAAACTGTGGTTTTATATACAATCTCCATTTTTGGGTATGGACATGTTCATGTTTGTGGATGATTTTTTTAGTTTACTGGGAAAAAAAAAAGATTTAGTCTCATTTTACTGAAAAGAGAGACTTTCAACTCACTCCTCTCCCCTTATTTATCCTACATCCCTTCAACATGGTCTCTCTTCCTTTACTCCAGTTTCTGGCACAAACAGATGGCCCTTCTACTTACTAGGACCAAGCTCTCCCTATGTGAACCTTTGATCTCATTCCCCTTTTCAATCTACAACTTGTACCTACAAACATGTCAAAGTCTTTCCCATCCTGGGAAAGACAACTCACTAGGTCCTAACATACCCTCTATTATCCCTTTCTCAGGAATTACTTTTTAAAAGTTACCTATCTCAACCCTCTGCAATCTGATTTCCAATTTTATAACAACAGATTATTCTCTCTAAAGTCACCAGTGATCTCTTGCTAGCCAAGTCTAATGGTCTTGTCAAATCTTCTCCTTCCTTGTTCTCTCCACAGTGTTAACAATGCTTTCCTACTGGATCCTCTCTTTTCTCTGGGTTTTTGTGACACTATTCTTTCTTGGTTCTCTTTCTACCTACAGGACCACTTTTCTCAAGTCTCCTTTTGCTGGCTCATTTCATGGCCCCTAATTTCGGGAATACTCCAAGGTTTTGTCTTGGGCCTTGTTCTCTCATCTCCCTATCGTCTCTTGCTAGGTGATCACATCATCTCCCACAGGCTTAATTATCACTGCTATGCAGATGACTTCCATAACTATACATGGAGCCCTTGTGTCTTTATAGGGCTCCAGGCTCGACATCACTATTCTATATCTACTTGACATCTTGAACTGGAAAGCATGGTATCTTAAACACATTCAAAAGTGAATTCATTATTTATGTCCTCAATCTGGACTTCTTTTGAATTTTCCTATTTCGATCCAAAACGCCACTATCCTTCTAGGTATCCAGGTTCCCAACCATGATGCCCCTTCTACTTTTTCTTTCTCTCCCCTCACATACTAATAAGTTGATAAATTGTGCTGTTTATACTTCAACAACATTTCTTGTATCTGTCTCCTCCTTTTTAATCACTACATCAAACAGCGGGGCAGTGAGGTGGTAGAGTGAAGACCTGAGTTCGAATTGGGCCTCAGACACTTATTAGCTGTATGACTTCACCGAGCTTGCCCCAGTTTCCTCATCTTTAAAATACGCTGGAGAAGGAAATGACAAACCACTCCAGTATCTTTGCCAAGAAAACCCCAAATGGGGTCACAAAGAATCAGACACAACTGAACAACACATAGTTTAGGCCCTTATCTTACCTGGATTATTGCAATAGCCTCCTAATTTGTCTCCCTGTCTTAAGTTTTTCTCTTTTCCAAACCATCCTCTACATTGATGCCAAAATGAGTTTCCTAAAACAGTTTTCATCATGTTATTCTTCTACTCAAAAAACTTTAGTGGTTACTTATTACTTCTAGGATAAAACAGGCTCTTGTCACTTTCACAAACTGGCTCCATCCTAACTTTTTGGTCTGATTATACACTATTTTCCACCACATACACAAATCGTCCCATTTCTCATATATGGTGTTCCATTTCCATAGCTCCTGTGGTGTGTGCCTTTGCACAGGCTGAATGCACTCCCTCCTTACTTCTCTCACTGAAGCATTATTTTCTATATAAAGTCTTTCTTCATCTCCCCAGCTGCTAGTGTTTTCCTCCCAAATCACTGTTTACTTATTTTGTATATACTGACATGTGTACATGTTGTATCTATCTTCTTGCTTACATTATGAGCTTATCATGTTTAATAAATGTCATCTGATTGCTTTAACATTCACCATTACCACATCTTCCAAACTATCCAAAATATAAGTACCTACCAGCTGCAAGGCAGTGGGAATACACAGGTGAAAAACCAGGATAGTTCCATACAAGAGCTTAGGGACTGTATGAAATGTATGCATAAGTATAAAGGTAGCGTTGTGAAGAATGCAAAGGAAAGATGCAGGTAGTTTTCTTGGAAAACACATAGAGAAATCATTTTTAGGTGGCTCAATTAGGAAAGACCTCATAGATTTGGTGTCAGCTAAGGTGGGGCCTTGAGGAAAGAAGATATACAGGGATGAAAATGCAGGTATGCAGGAATGAGTAAGAAAAAAGGTAAGTTGTGATAGTGGATTCTACAATTCAGGCCTGCAATTCTTCAATGAGAATTGCCTTAATGTTTATATGGAAGGGGAAGGTTATTAAAGGAGTCAAAGAAATACATCATAAACGGGGGTTGATCAAGTCATGCTTATTAAAAAAAACAGTACTTGACACTTTTTACTTGAAGTAGACAATTTATAAAAATATTCAAAAACAATGTTTCTGACATTCAAATCAAGAGCAATTTCCTAATTCATTTTTAACTTACCCTTTTCTTTGTCCACTCTAATGACAACCACACATTCATTTCTGCCAATTCGGATGAGTTTGTTAATGGAGCGGATACGTCTTCTAGAGAGCTCACTAAGAAGAATCATGCCCTCAATATTGTTGTATTCCAATAGGCTGACATAAGCTCCCATTTCAGCAATGGACCGTACGTTCACCATTACCACATCTTCCACTTCAGGAAATTTGTGCTGGTAGAATCTACAACTTAGTCCTGGCATTCTGCAATTTGAATGAAAGAACCAAACAGTGCTCAGATGGAAGCCAACATAAAGTTTATAGGTTTAAGATGGTGAAATTTCTGTATCTTGCCACCAAAAAGAAAAATGTGTTTATTTTCAAATTTTAACCATTTTCTGAGTACACCATGAAGAAACAAATTTTAATTTTGCTAAAGATTTTTGTGGAGCATGGGTGTGTCTTTACCATTAGTTTCAAGGAGATATTGTAAAAATAATTAGTGTCTGTAAAACACTGAGAACTAAGGATGAAAGGTACTGCCCAGGAGTAAAGTACTATAATAATAGTCCCATTTTAAGCAATATCAAACGATGGGTAGGGCAGCATTGTTGTTATAAAGATGTTCCAAGTCTTTCAAGGCAGCAAAACCAGAAGCACTATTCCTTCATAGCAGATAACGATAAAACTCAAATGGTAGTTTTTTTAAAAAAACAATTATTTTTAAAAAGTCCAACCGAAAGACAACCACCTCATCCTAGCCTTAATTTCTCTGAAAACAAGTATTACTATGTATATTAAGAGGAGAAAAAAGAGCTGTGATAACAAGGAAATAATTTCAGACATAGAGAAGGACTAGTTTAATTAAATGCCACAAAAAACAATTAAAAAAAACCCTGAATGCCACTTTTTTCTATGAGGTTCTTTCTCTTTTGCCACTTGAATTTGCTCATACATCCAAGTCCAGATCCCTCGATGTCCTGTTAACTTTTCTACATTCAATACGACAAAGACCATTTCTCCAACCTAAAAAAAAAAACAAAACTGTCTTGCCTTTTACTTTTCTTATTACTCCTACGCTTAATTGTAAACACAATGATCCCCAAAAAAACCCCAATGTAACTAACCTAGTTATTGTAAATAGCTTTACTGAATAAGATTAAGGTACTGCAACTGTAGTGTTTTCATCAGGCTTCTTCTCTTCATCAAACTTGGAGGGGGGAGGGGTGTCTCCTTGAGGAAGATAAAGACTAACCACTTTCGAAGACATCTTTGTTCAGTTTGCAGGACTTGGGGCTAAAAATCACACAACCAGGACAGAGCACCGGCCCTGAAGTCAGGAGGACCTGAGTTCAAATCCGGCCTCAGACCAAACACTTGACCCTTATTGGCTATGTGACCCTGGGCAAGTAACTTAACCACAATTGCCTAAAAATAAAAAAAATTAAAAAAAAAAATATCACACAACCAAGTGACACATTCCACTCAGTGCAGTGAAAAGTCTTTTCCATATTATTTACAAAATCTTCTTTGGCTGTCCTTTCATTCTCATTCCTCGTAGCTGTTCATCCTGCCTTGCAATAGTGACCTTTTCCCAATTCTTACGGCTTTTTATTTTTCCATTCTGTTTCTTGCTTCTGAGAATTAGTATTGAGGATTTCCAGTGTTTCCATTTCTGGATACTCTCTGGTTCTCATTGCAATATTTGTGAAATAATAACAATCTCTGGGACCACAACTCTCCTGGTGATATTTTCTATATTACTCCATCACTAGGATCAGTTGCGGGATGGTAGATACAAGGTGGCAAGCTGAAGCCTTTGCACTTTCAATTCCCATGTTTCAATGGTGATAAGGCTTCATAACCTCTTGCCTGAACAAAAGTCTCTCCCTCTCTAACCATCCTTCACACAATTGCCAAAATAATCTACTGGAAAACACCAGAATCATCTCTATTTCATCACAAACCAATGAATTCGAGAACTTCCTCTACAATATAGAATTCAAGAAATCCATTACTTCAAAGCCCCAGGGAGTTGTTTGAAGCACAAGAAGGTAAAGTGACTTTTACCCAGAGGTCTAGTGTCACAGTAAATGAACCCAAGACTTCCTGATTCTAAGATCAACAGTCTATCCACTTCACCAGACTGCTTCTACTTATAAAATAACATGGTATTTCATTACATATAAAAGCCTGCTGTCTTACCAAATCCTACATAAATAATACTGGACATCAAACAACTTAATAAATTCTTTTGAATCAGAGAACTGTGATGCCTTGGCGTTCAATGGCAAGCTGGTTATCTTGGTCAATTCTGATACTTAGTCATGGGATCTTGGGAAAATTGCTTAGCCAGCTTCTTTCTCTGAAAAAACAGGGTTAATACTACTTTACAGGATTAAATAAGGGTACAGATATGAAGATGATTTATCAGCTATGAGCACTATACAAGGAGTTAACCCATCATATAACAGATTAAGAAAAAAACAATTCCCAAATGGTTGAAATTAAGATATTTCTATTTTACAAACTTCAAAAAGTAATTTGGTGAGAAAATTCAAGTGAGAAAAAAATTACCTTAGACATTCCTTTAAACTTAAAATGAGGGGCAACTAGGTGGCAGAAGTGGAGAGAGCACCGACCCTGTAGTCAGGAGGACCTGAGTTCAAATGCAGCCTCACTTAACCACATTGCCTAGCCCCCCCCCCCCCAAATTATACTTAAAATGAAACCGTATTTCTTATACTACAAAAACTCAGTCATTCAACATTTATTAAGCTCTTACTCCTTAGAAATACTAAAAAAGAAGCAGTCTACCCATAAGGAGTTTATGTCCTATCAGAGAAGAGAGCAGAGGGAGGGGTAGGAGGCCAGAGGGAAGGAGAGAGAATGTGTGTGTATGTACAAAATATAGCTAGGAGCTAGACTTATGATTTTACTGATATAAGAAAATGCTGCACTTTCTCTGCAACTAAATTTTAGAGAATTGCTTAGATAACCAAGAGACTAAATGGCTTGCTCAGAGTCACACAACCAGTATGTCTAAGAGGTGAGACCTGAATCCCGGTTCCTTGGATCATAGGCCAATTCTCTATCCACTGTGCTACACTTATACAAAATAAATTGTAACTAATTTTCAGACAGGGAAAGTAATCAAGAAATTCCACATTTAGGAGTACTTTTCGGGAAAAATTTTAAGAGATCACAGAATGGAAACTGTATGTAACAGTAAAATTTCATTGTTGTGATCAAATACAAAACTGAAAATGCTAAATTCTAGAATTCCAAAATCACAGCAACAGCCAACTTTATGTCAACCTGACCATGATTCTAACTCTACAGCTTATTAAGTGAAGACCTCGGGCAAAGTCACTTCAAACTCCCAAAGCCAATTTTTCATCTGTTAAACGACATAACAGATCCTAATGAAAAAGAGTAGCATTCCTTCACCACTTTTACTTTAGGGTCACCCCTATAAATTAAGGGTGCTATAGAATTAAACACATTTTCCAGTCACCAGTCTCGGTCGCCCATTCATGGTCTTTCACTGGTTTTCTAGCAGCCCCTCCGTACTTTCAGAGGTTGGACCGACTAGTCCCCGATTCCTCCAGCAGCGCGTCTGGCCCGGGGTTGTCGGGGCGGCGGAAGAAGGAAGGGCCCGTGAGGAGTGGTACACAAAGCCTGGAAGCCGGGCAGTCCCCGAAGACTCCGGCGCCCGGGTCACCGTTCCGGCAGGGCCGCGTGTGGAGGAGGTGGGGGTGTCAGAGCTCTCGGGATGCGGCGGCCACACCCCCCGCGGGGCCTCTCCCGGGGACCCACGAGGCAGAGGCGGCCGAGGCCGAACCGTCCCCCTCCCGGGCCCGTCTCCCCATGAGCGCCTCTCCCCGCCCCACGCGGCCGCCCTCGCCTCGCGACGAGGCCACGGCGGCTGCCGGTGCGGGGCGGGACGGGATGGGGCGGCTGCTTCCCGCGCGAGGAAGGTCCAGGCGAGAGAGGATGGCGGGGGTGGCCAGCCCGGCGTTTCCGCTCGCTTGCCTCTCCCCGCCTAAGAGGGACGGGGAGAAACTGAAAGGGAAGGAGGAGTCACCTGAAATATGTGTGTGAGGGTCCCGAACCGGGTCCCCACGCTGCTCTCTACACTCCGGGAGATGCCCAGAACTCGGGCCGCACCAGAACCTGCCGCTGCTTCCCTCAGCGTGCGTTGAGACCGGGCCTTCTGCGCCTGCGCGGCTACCCCTCACCCTTTACGCAGGCGCCGACGTCGGCGAAACCTTTTTTTTCCTTTATTTAACCATAGAGTCTTAGTCTTCCCGGGAGGGAGGGGGCGCTGGGCAAATGGGTGAGGTTGCTGACCTTTAGGAAAGGGGAAAGTACACACTTTCTCGCTCCCACTTATTTTCCACCAAGGAAACTGCTCAGAACGGGCGTCAAAACCCGACTCCCTTTCCTGAATCAATGAACTGCTACCAAAATCTTCCCGACAGTAAGGTGGCACTGTGGGTAAAGTCGAAGCGGAAGCAGATGTTATCTTACCCCCTCCCCCACTTCTTCACCCCTCCTTTTCACAGTGCTGGTCGTGCCTAGTGCACTTGCCGCGGGAGGAGGGGGAGAATTGGGGTGGGGGGTCGAGGCAGGTGTGTGAAGTTTTTTGGTTTTTTTTTTGTTCTTGTTTTCGAGGAGTGCGCGCCTGTCACTAACATCCGAGCATTTCCTCCCTTCCCCTTTCTTTCTCTTTTCCTTCCCACTTCTCTTCACTCCATCCACCGGGCAGTAGCGGACGGAACCGGAAAAGGATTGCCCGAAGCCGTTTCCGCTTAGCCTGCGGCGAAGGTGATCAGGTGACCTTTTCCAGCTGACTGTATGAGGAGGCGTAGGACTTCGGCAGCAACTGGAGGTTTTCAAACCAGAAGTGATAGGCCTGGGGACCGAGCTGCCGCCGCAGGACAACGACCCCCAGGATGTCTGGCAAAGACCGCATCGATATCTTTCCTTCGCGAATGTGAGTGGCATTGAATGAGCGTCCTCCTGTCCTCCTATACCCCTCAGCCCGGGGCTTCCCCGATACCTCAGCAGCCTTTCCCTCCTCATCTCGTTGCCTAGGTTCCTTATTTCTCAGGCAGCCCCCAGGGTCCTCTCCTTGAACCCTAGGACCTAGATGCTGTGATGCCCTTTATTCCGTTCCTCTCCCCGGCGGGAGAGGGGCATCCCGATCCTGGGCCTCTTACGTGTTCAGTAGGACTTAAGACTTGTCCCCAGAACCAGAGGCCCCTCAAATCTGTGCACATCCCGAAGCTGGCCTCTCGAGGCCTAATGAACTCAGCGGGAGGAACAGTCGTGCCATCCTACAAAGAGCTCATAGTAACTTATAATTTATTTTCTCTTCTTTAAGAATACTCCCAGTAAGGGTAAGGTAATTTTTCCTTCTCTGGTCTTTTTTACAAAAGGTCAAGAAAAGAAAAAAATAAAGGTATAGAGTGGTATAGTGGAAAGAGTTTGGGATTCGGAGTTCAAACCACAGTTCTTCTTACTAATTGTGTGGTCTTAGGTGACTTACCTCTCTGAACCTTAATCAACTTACGTTGAGTACGTGTCTACTATGTGTGACCAATGCTTTAAGATTATTAAGTTGAAGAGCCTCTACTGCTTTTTCTGAGTAGTTTCCTCATTATGAGTTCCTATATCAATTAAAATTATAGGCCCAATCCAAAAAAAGAAAAATACTTGGGACTGAGGATGTGAAGACAAAAATACTTAAAGGAGCTTGCATTGTATTGGGAGAAGCTTCAGATACACAAATAAGTACATAGTAAACGTGGAATAACATAAAACTGAGATAGAGAAAGTATAAATGATGTCATTGATTTAGGGAACTTTGAATGACTAAACTCCCTCCACCAATACATAAAGGCATCTTCTATTTAACTTACAGCCATAGTTGCCTGGGATGGGTACCAGGAGATAAAGTGACTTTTCCAAGTCCACACAACGTGTCAGACAGGACTTCATTTCACTCATTGAGTTTCTAAACTGCTATATGTCTTTAAGGTATGTCAAGGCACAGTGGATAGATACAGGCTGGCACCCCCCCCCCCAGAAAAAGGCACTGAGTACGAATCCAGCCTCAGACACTTACTAGCTGCATGACTTGGGAGGCAAGTCATTTAAGTTTGGTTTGCCTCACTTTCTTTATCTGTAAAGTGGAGATAATAATAGCACCTGCTTCCCAAGGTTTTTGTGAGGATCAAATGAGATATTTGAAGTGACTTGCTAAAGATCACCCAAGTACTAAGTGGAACTGAGGATTCTTGACTTGAGACCAGTGATCTTACAACTGCAATATAATATTCTCCTGCGCTTCTTGTTCCTGGCACATACTATATAAATGTTATTTGTTATTATTAATATTATTATTTG
>NW_020954704.1:2401372-2428292 GCF_900497805.2 Vombatus ursinus
GCACATACTATATAAATGTTATTTGTTATTATTAATATTATTATTTGAACCTAAGTCTTGGTGTCTCTGAGGTTAGTTCTGTGTCAAGTATGCCTAGCTGCCCTTCTTTCTATATAAAAAAGTAAATACAGGCTACTTTAGGGAAAATCAGGAAAAAGCCTTTTCCTGGTTCTTGAACTAAGCTTTAAAGAATTTAGGAATTTTAAGTGCCTGAGGTAAGAAGGGAATGCAGTCCAGGCATGGAGAAATAGGCTGAACAGAGGAATGTTTTGTGTGAGGAAGTATAGAAAGGCCAGTTTGGCTGTGCCTGTCTAGAGTGCATAATAGGGAATCAGGTCTGGAAACAGGTTGGAGTCAGGTTGTAAATGGTTTTAAGTTTGTATTGGGTCCTAGAGGCTATAGGGGCCTACAGGAGTTTCCTTATTCATAAAATGTAGTAAATGACTTTTGAAGTCTTCTACCTCTATGATATTAGCCTATATTGCAGAGAATCCAAGTTAGAACTTGGGGCAGCTAAGTGGCTCAATAGATAGAGTACCAGGTTGGAGTCAGGAAGACCTGAGTTCAAGTTTGGACTCACTAGTTGTGTGACCCTGAGCAATTCACTTTAACCTCTGTTTGCCTCAGTTTCCTCAGCTGTAAAATGAATATAGTAACAGCAACTACCTCAAAGAGATGTTGTGAGGATCAAATGAGATAATAATTGTGAAGCATTTAGATGGTGCCTGGCATATAGTAAGCATTATGTAGATGTTAGCTATTATCATTATTATAATTTATTATTACTGTTATTTTCTAGTGAGTAACCTACTTATTCCTTTCCATGCTGTGGTGGTGCTGGTTTGATTTCACAGAATATTAAGGCTGGAAAGATAGAGGCCAAATAGTTGAGTTCATTTAACAGATGAGAAGACTAAGGGTCAGAGAGAGAAGTGACGTGCTAAAGATCACCCAAGTACTAAGTGGAACTGAGGATTCTTGACTTTGAGACCAGTGATCTTACAACTGCAATATAATTATCTCCTGCTCTTCTTGTGAATAAGATGACTTTTGACCAATATTTACTTAAGTGCATGTGAAAGAAAATATTAAATAGTAATTTTAGAAAGTTTTCTTAAGCAAGTTGCAAAGTCAAAAAATGAAGTCCCCTTAAAGGCCAAAATAATAAACTGTACTTTTAAGAATGTGGGCTGCTTTCTGTTAGAGAAGAATATACTCTTGGTTACCCTCCTCAGAGGATTCTTTGTAATTACAACTACATTCAATTATAGTTATCTCTCTTTTAATTTCCAAGCTATCTATATTTTTAAAATTTGTGGCATGAAAATAGTCCTCTTAGGTTTTAGACTAGGAAGTACTAGTTGTGTGGATGTGGAAATTACCCCATGATGTGTATGTGTATGGGCATGCTGATGAGGAAAAGATTCAAATACAGGGAGTAATCTGTTGTCAGAACACATTAATTTTTCCAGGGGCTGGCAGCAGACATTTTGTCATATAGTCAGATGTCTTTGATTCAGCTGGAAAGAAAGCTATCATCATGCAAACTGAAGGCCACAGTTAAAAGTGGTAGTGAATTGCTGTGGAATTGAGATATTTCATTTTGAAAATCTGGGCAGCTCAGAATAAAGAAGCAATATACACAT
Organism: Vombatus ursinus; assembly: GCF_900497805.2. Lineage (NCBI taxonomy): Eukaryota > Metazoa > Chordata > Mammalia > Diprotodontia > Vombatidae > Vombatus > Vombatus ursinus. Next base: position 2,403,019 of record NW_020954704.1, read on the forward strand.
TTGTAACTCATTAGCAAAAATGGAAAGTAAGGGGAAAATTGCTAGAGTTGCAATCAGTAGAGATCTGGATTCAAATTCTACCTCTTATATTTACCAGCTATAAGTGTTATGGGCAGGTCATGTTCTTCTGAGCTGCAATTTCTCCATCCGAAAAATGGGGAATAATAACACCTGTGATACCTTCTTCACAGGATTCATATGAGATTATATATGTAAAACATCATATATAAATATTAGCTATTCTTATTCACTTATAGTGTTGTGAAATGCTGTACTTGGTACCTTTACCCACTCTTGCCAGAGGAATAAAAACATGTAAAGTGTGCAGGATAATAATACAAGCTTATATACATAACAGGTTGTGATCTAGCAAAAACTGGTCTGCTTCTTAGTTGTACTTCCAGAAAACTGTTGTGTCAAAATGTTATAGTCCTGTGATACTCTTAGTATTATAGGAAGTAGAATGGGTGAAACAAAAACATCTATGACATTTAGAGTTAGAATGGACTTTAGGTGCACATCCCACTCCACCATTTTACAGATAAAAATAATAATCATTAGCTAGCACTTACTAGTATGAGTTACGTGCCAGGTACTGTAACAGCAGTCCTGGGAGGTAAGTATTGTTACTATCTCCTTGAGGAGGTAAGTGACTTTCCTAAGACCATACACTCTGCCATTTATTGGCAGAGTCTAGATTTGAACCCAGAAACTCTGATTCCAAATCCTGTGTTCTTTTCAGTATAATGCCCTAATCTGTACACTCCAGGTAAGAAAGAATTCAGTTCAAAGTAAGGTCCTTTGCTTAGAGGCAGACTGGGTTTGAAGATAAATAGTAAAAACCAAGGAGGTTTCTTGAATATTTTTTAGGCTTTGAGCAAGTTACTTTTTGCTCTTAAGAAGCTCTAATAAAAGATTTTGAGCAGCTCCACTTCTTTTGGTAACTGATAAAAGGAGTACCATAACCATTAGCGGGAATAACTATGTGTTGATTCAGTATGCAAGAACACATTCTATATTTTGTGTTTTAAAAATGTTGACTCTAGAGAAATTACTAGAAAGCAAAAGAGTTTTCTACTGCTAATTATCTCACTTTCATCTCTCTTTCTGTTACTATTTGGTGCCCATCAAGTTACATCTAAAAAGAATACTCTCCATCTCCTGCTTCCATTACCTCATAATTCCCCTGAAGTCTTGACTTTTGTCTCTGTTGTAGTACTGAAACTATACCTTTTCTCTGTCTCTGCCCTCTGTAACATCTGATAATAATTTCTCCTTGGAACTCTTGTCTATCTTAGTTAAGTCTCCAATAAACCACTTTAGAGTTTGGAGAAAAAAGGATTTTGCTAAACTCATCTGTGTTAAAAATTTCAACAATGATTGTAAGGCTGCATTGTGGTTTCTAGTATCAGAAGGTGAAGTCATGTTTGAAATAGTTTTGACTCTGAATGTAAACAGTGTGGTTTGTGAATTGTACACACTCAGATGGTTACCTCCTGCTTAGGCAAGAAACTGAACCAGTCCTGGTTAGCAGGACCTAGTTCATGATGTAAAGTTGGAAATTGTATTTAATTCTTTTAAAGATACAAACTTAAAAAAAAAAACCCTTAAACTATTCTCTTTATAATGTAAAGAAGCCTGTCTCCTGGTGCCTCTCATCTCTAGTTTATAGGGTTCAAATTCTCATATTTACTCAAGAACTTAGACTATGGCATTTTTCTTTTAGTGTCATTGAGTATACCAGCCAATGTTATCATTAAAGCTAATAATGATTCCAATGGTATTTCTGTTTGTTTGTTTGTTTTTTGAAAAGCAGTAGAAGAAAAAACTAATATATTTTGGATTCAGCATTTATGTCACATGCAGCAGCTTAGGATCATTGATTTATAGCTAGAAGGGACCTTAAAGGTCATCTAGTCTAACTCCCTTATTTTATAAATGAGGTCATCTTGTGTAGCCTCCTAACTTTACAGATGAGGAGACTGAGCCCCAGAGAAGGGAAGTGACTTGCCCAAGGCCGTACAGGTATACCTTCTCTCATGAAACAATTTTGGGTCCTTAGGTTGTATAATTGACTACTAATCTTGTATGTTATTGACCTTAATGATAAAATTTCTTTAAATGATTGCAGTTAGAATAATCATTTTTATTATTTTCTTTTAAAGTAATGCTAAGTTTTGAGGAGGAGAACAGGAAGGAAAAATGCTGTATAATTTCAGCTTCTTAGCAACTCCACATTTATTAGACAGCTAGTAGCTCTTATAATAATAATAGCTCACATTTCTTTAGAACCTTAAAATTAAGCATATTACATAATGTTTGGTATTCAGGGTCTTAACTGAAGATTTTCAAGTGCTCTAGTCTGATTTTAGAAATACTCTTAGGCAATTGAAAATTTTGCACAGAAAATGTAATTTATTGCACAAGTCACAGTTATTACACTAAGCTGGCATTAAAAACAGATTTTTATTTACATTCCATTACAACTAGGTAGAACTAATTGCAGGTGCAAAAGGAGGAGTATTTTCAGTTCTAATTTAGTTCTTCCTTCATTATAAATATGGCATATTTACAGGCTACATGGCATTCTTCTTAGCATCTTAATAGAAATATGGACCTATAGAGTTAGAAAAATTAATTAAACTTGCACATTCAAGTGGTGGATAGCCCGCCTGGCAACCTTATTTAGATACCATGGCATCAAAGCAGGGGTCGAATGTAATTTTGCCAATTTGTGTGGGAAACGTTTGTGCATGATCTTGTTCTCTTAGATGATATTAAGGATTTTGTATAACTGTGATTATTTCTATTGGAATTAGGGCACAGACCATTATGAAGGCTCGATTAAAAGGAGCACAGACAGGCCGAAATCTCTTAAAGAAAAAATCTGATGCCTTGACTCTTCGATTTCGGCAGATCTTAAAGAAGATCATTGAGGTACTATGAGTTTTGCTTTTGATCAGAATTGTATGAGAATTCAGTATGATTGATTATGCTTTTATTTATCTTTAGTTTTGTTGTTTCCTGACTTGAATATTTCACTTTTCATTAGAGTAAAAGGAAAGAAAATGAAAGGTCAGTTTTGCTTACTAGTGATTGGAAAATAGTTTGAGGAAAAGGGCATTGATAGGGGCAGCTAGGTGGTGCAGGGGATAGAGCACCGGCTCTGAAGTCAGGAGGACCTGAGTTCAAATCCGGCCTCAGTCATGTAACACTTACTAGCTGTGTGACCCTGGGCAAGTCACTTAACCCCAGTTGCCTAAAAAAAGAAAAAAAAGAAAAGGGCATTGAAACATCAAATTTCTAAAACATCAGTGGAAATCATTTATCCTTGTGTACTCCATTTTCCATTAATGTAGTTAAATTTGAACGTTGGTAGTATACACTATCAAGTATAATTTCTGTGTCAACTGACTTAGCTTAATTGTTTTGTTTTTAACATGGAGGAGTTTAATAGGCAATGACCGTGATGTAAAAATACAACAATAAAAAGATTTTTAAAAATTTCATTTTTCTCCCACATTTCTGCTGATGTAAATCAAACATCTCAAGCTAAAATGGGAATAAATCTTTTGGCCCTGATGTTACTACGTTAATAACACAGAATGCATGGCGTTATAGAGCATCAAGCTGGTAGCGTGGCACAGTGTGGAAAGACCAGTGAGTCCATGTTCAGTTGGACCTTGGTTAGATTCCTGTCCCTGTGATTGCTACCAGTGTAATACCTGGACAAATGATTAGCTCTTGGCCTTGGTCTGGACTAAGTGGCCCCCAGAGTCCCTTTCCACCCTGACCTTATCAGAATCTTGCCTATAGGCAACTTAGTTTTGTCAATTTTTGATTTGTATTCTTGACAGACCAAAATGCTAATGGGTGAAGTGATGCGAGAAGCTGCTTTCTCACTTGCTGAGGCCAAATTCACAGCTGGTGACTTCAGGTGAGACAATCTACGGAGGACATTAGGTAAAAAATAAGTAGTATGTGGCTTTCTAGAGCCACAGCCTGCTAGTAGCCTTTGGAGTGAACCTGGATTTTATGAATAGGCTGATGTGTCCAGAGATTTGCATTTGTATCCTGGCTCCGCCATTAATTGACTAGATGACAAGTTATATCTCTGTAGGTTTTCTAGGTCTGTTTTCTCATTTGGGGGATTTGGGCTGAAAATGACTAAATTTCTTTTAGTGTTAACATACTATCATGCTAAATAATAGACTCTGTAATTTTTGCAACTCTGTGAATAGTTCTGACAGGATAGCTACTCAATACTGACTTTTAGAACAGATTGTATCCTGAGAATTGAATGAATAAGTGTTACATAGAGATATAGAATGGTAAAGGGAGGATGAGGGTGAAGGAGCTGGAGAGCTGTTATTATATAATAATAATAATTTGTATGTTTTATAAATGGATTTGGCAATCCCACAGAGTCCTGTTGTTCTGTCTTAACAAAATTTACAGCATTTCATTCAGGTAAGACTCAGGATAGAAACGTGGGACACTTATTAATTGGCTACTTAATGACCAAATCCTGCAAGAAAAGAATAACATAATATAATTTAGACACCATTTACTACCAAAATATTGTAAGTAACATAAGAGTATTTTTCACATAGCTATATCTCCTATGCAAGTGGAAATATTTTAGCTTCAGTGACATTATAGATGTGTAGTTTCACTTTACTTCCCAAATTATTAGTTATTAGTTTTTTTCTCAATTAAAAAAAAATGTTTAGTATCTATTCTCTGAAGCTCTGCTCTGGCAGGAGGAAAGATTTGTCTTCATTCTTCTGACTGCAGTTTTTCAGTGATTAATGTTAAGCCCTGATCCATACTCTCCCTTCTGTCATTTACAATTTAATGTAAAAATTAGAAATAGTGGGATCCTTTAGGTTAATTTTTCTCATGAAAATTTAGCCAGGTTAAAATAAAATTTAATATTTTTTTTCTTCTGTAGTACCACTGTTATTCAGAATGTGAACAAAGCCCAAGTGAAGATCAGAGCAAAGAAAGATAATGTAGCAGGTAAGACTAATACTTTTAGAAATTTTTGGAGGCAGGATAAAATTATTCAGTTGAATTGCTTACCAAATAGATGTTTTCACTTTTTACTGAGAACTAAATTCATTTCAACCAACATTTATTAAAGAGTTACTACGTGGAAGGCACAGTTCTTGACAAAGATAAAAGACAATCCCTTATCCACTTTTAACTGATATGGCCATTCTATTAGGAACCAGAAGAGTTTTTTGCTGTTGGAAGGTGAAAATCCTATCAACATTTGTGAAAGGGGAGAGCTCCCCACACTTAATAGAGACTGGCTAATTCAAATATCCACTCCCATGATTTTTGAGGATTTGGCAAAAATGAAAAAGATTCCAAAATCAGTAAAGATAATTATACCTTGTTTTTCCTAAATTATTTTTTATAAATGTTAATAAACTTGTATTTATAGGTGTTACCTTGCCAGTGTTTGAACATTATCAAGAAGGAGCTGACAGTAAGTAGTAAATTATTTATCTTTTGTTGCCTGCATACTGTACAGTTGGGTAATTCTGATTCTCCTAAAATGAACCTAGTTATAGAGCAAATTATGGGATGGAACTCCTTGGAGATGATCATTTTGTAGTAATTTTTATAATGGTCTCTGCCACAGAAAGAGGTAAGTGTTATTGAGCCATCTCCTTGTGTTGTATATGGTGGGAGAGACAGAAGTTTAATGCTCAATTCAACAAACAATAAATACCTATTACGTGAAGGATGGACAAAGTCCTTTACAAAAGGCTAAGATGACATCGGCTTTCTTATGCTCAGTTGCATTCCTTGGAATCGCAGGGAAGCCCTACTTCTCACTGAGTACGTGTTTTTTGATTTAGTCACATTGTAAGTTGCTAAATGTAAGCAGCTCTCAGCCTCTTGATATGTTATGTTCTTGGGAGAGAAATAAGGAGAAAAGCATTGATTTTTATCTTTTGTAGTAATGTTTTTTTTACTGGTTAATTTCAGGTTATGAATTGACTGGTTTGGCCAGAGGTGGGGAACAGCTGGCCAAACTGAAGAGGAATTATGCCAAAGCAGTGGAGCTGCTGGTGGAACTAGCATCACTGCAGGTCAGTCGAAGTGTCAGGAAGACTAAAAAGTCCAGTTTCCAGTTGTTGAATCTTGGACCTAAGTAGCATGCAAAGAAATAGCGCTTAAACTTCCTGAGAACCTGAATAAATGGGAAACAAATCTAAGGTCTGCTCGTTTAAGATGAAATGAATTTTATGCTGTCATCTCCAGTGTTTGCCACTGTCAAGGTATTTTACTAGTATGATTAGCAAGACTTCATATGTTAAAAATAGGAAAGTGGCATCTAAAAGACTGTAGAAGAATGACTTTGTTCTTATTAATATGTGTACATATCCTTTTACCATTATTCCTAAGTTAATATCTGTATCTCTTCTTAACATGCTTGGTCTTCTTAACAGGTTTGGTCAAAGGGATTTAATTTTAATCAGAGTAAAAATGCAATAGTGTTACAATTCTGTAGGACCCCAATGTCTTATTAGAAATCTGCATTTTAAAAACATCTCAAGAAGTGGGTTTGCTTCCAGAAAAGTTTTTTCAGCATTTGGAGCTGAGCCAGATGAGTTGATTATACTGGTCATGAGCAAAAGTTTACCTATTTATAATTTGTTGTCTTTTCTTAGACTTCATTTGTTACACTGGATGAGGCCATTAAAATTACGAACAGACGGGTGAATGCCATTGAGCATGGTGAGTATGAGCAGCTATAGAAGACGTAGTTTCAAAAAAAGTACCAGAACCCACTCTACATACAGGAAGAATTCCCAAGCTCTCCTGTGTTTCTTTAGTTCTTTATTATGTGCATATCCATTCCTTGTTCTCCGTCCCACTCTTCTCCCAAAACAAAACATTGAACATTTAACATATTTCAGGCCCCAGTTTTGTCCTTGTTAAATGTGCTTAATCCTTCCTTTGCCTAGAATAAGATCCTCATAAGTTGTATGAAGCCCATTCAGTCAGTAAATACTTAATAAGCACCTATGTTCTTGGCACTGTGCTAAGTGCTGGAGATACAAAAAGAAGCAAAAGACAAATAGTACAAACAAGCTATATACAGAATAAATAGGAAACAATTAAAGAGAGAAGGCATTGAGGGGTTGGGAAGTACTATCTGTGGAAGATGAGATTTTAATTGGTACTTGAAAGAAGCCAGGGAAACCAGTAAGTAGAGATGAGTAGGAGGAGTATTCTAGATATGGGGGACTATGCCCATAACTAAGAGATGGAATGTCTCAGTCATGGAACAGCAAGGAGGCTAATGTCACTACATCAAAGAGTATATAACAGATAGTAAAGTGTAAGAAGATTGGGAGTGAGGAAGGAGTGTTGGTTATTTGCCTAGGCCAGAGTATTTTATATTTGATCCTGGAGGTGACACGGAGCCACTGGAGTTTATTGAGTATAAGGGCCTGACATAGTTAGACCTGTGTTTTAGGAAATTAACTCTGACTGCTAACCAAAGAATGGAGGATGGATTGGGGTGGGGGGAGATTTGAGGCAGGCAGACACACCAGCAGACTATTGCAGCAGTCTAAGCATGAGGTGATGAGGCATTGCACCAGAGTGGTGATAATGCCAGAGGAGAAAGGAGATGTGCAACAGCTTGTAGATTGAAAGTGAGGAATCCAGAATGAGTCCTAGGTTGTGAGTGTAAGGGACTAGGAAGCTGACATTGGTCTCAACAGTAATAGAGGTTAGGAGGGGAAAAGCTTTAATGGGAAACGATAACGAATCCCATTGTGGACGTGTTGAGTTTAAGATGTTTACTGGATATCCAGTTTGAGATGTGTGAAAGGCAGTTGGAGATGTTAGATTGGAGGTCAGCAGAGAGGTTGGAACAGGATAGATAAATTTGAGATTCATTAGCATGGAAATGATAATTAAATACTTGGGAGCTGATGAGATTACCTGCTGAAGTAGTATAGAGGGGGAAGTATAGAAGAGAAGATGCCCAGGACAGAACCCTGTAGTACTCCTATAGTTGGAGGATGTTATTTGGGTGAGGATCCAGCAAAGAAGACAGAGTAGGAGGCTTCAGGTAAGTAAGAGGGAATCCAGGAGAAAGTGATGTTCTGAAACCTAGAGAGAAGAGAATATCAGGGAGGAGAGAGTGATCAACAGTGTCACACCTGCAGAGGTCAAAAAGAATGAGGATTGGAAAAAAGCCATTGGATTGCCAATTCAGAGATCATTGGTAACTTTGGAGAGAGAAGCTTAGGTGGAATGATGAGGTCAGAATCCATATCATAAGACTAAGAAGAGAGTGAGAGGAGAGAAAGTGGAAACACCTGTTATAGATGGCCTTCTCAGGAAGTTTAGCCACAAAGGACAGAAAGAGATACAGGATGATAGGGGGTATGGAAGGATCAAGTTAGGGTTTTTTGAGGATGGAGCAGAGTCCATGGCCATTGTTTGTAGGCAGTAGAGAAAGATCTGATAAGGAGAAACTGAAGATAAGTAGTGGAGTGGGGATAATAGAGGGGTCAGTCTGTTGGAAGTGGTGGGATGGAATGGGATCACTCATGTATATAAAGAAGTAAGGCCACCTGAAGAGGTGAGACAAGGGTTGAGGAAGATGGCAGAAGGATCTGATAGGAGATGAGGAAGATGGGAAAAGAGGGGAGTTCACAGCAAGTGGTCTCAGTTTTTTTCTGTAAAATATGAAGCAAGGTCTTCAGCTGAGAGTGGGGAAGGGGGTAAGGGGGAACTGTGGGAAGTTTGATGAAAGTTTGGAAGAGCTGCCGTGGGGAGTAGGATTTCGAGTTGGTAGGGAATATGTAAAAGGATAGTCTAGCAGAAATGAGGACCCACTTGAGGTTGTATAACATAAATTTGTAGTGGACCCAGTTGGAACAATTGTGTGATTTTTTTTTTCTTTTTGCCCCTTCATTCATGAGCATGTCTATAGGAGTAAAGGTAGTGAATTGTGGGAGTAGTCCATGAGGTAAGACTTATATCACAGTTAGTGATATAAGGAGATCAGGGACTCGAGAAGAGGATAATATAGAGTTTAACTGATCGATCAGTGAATCAAGATAGGGAAAGAGGAGGGGCTAATGCAGGGGAGATGATCTGGGAGAGAACTGAGGGGTTGAAAGATTAGAGATCACAGAGTGGACAAAGAGTAGGGTCTGGAAAGGGAAGGCAGAGGGAAAGATGAAGAGCCAGTAAGTTATGGCCAGATAATGGGGATTTTAGAATTCTTGGTTTTTTGTTTGTTTGTTTGGTTTGTTTTGTTTTTAGGCAATTGGGGTTAAGTGACTTGCCCAGGGTCACACAGCTAGTAAGTGACAAGTGTTTGGTCTGAGGCCGCATTTGAACTCAGGTCCTCCTGACTTCAGGGCTGGTGCTCTATCCACTGTGGCACCTAGCTGCCCCAGGATTTTAGAATTTTTGAACATGGTGGTGGGGCATTTCTGGGTGATGGCAAGATTAAGGGAATGACCATCTTTGTGTGTGGCTGAAGTCAGAAGGAAGGAGTAGTTAGTTAGTTGAGTGGTTAGGTTGTTTGAAGGAGAGTCAGTGTTAATTAATATTAAATTAATTAAAATTCCCTATTATGAGACAAGTGTTGGGGAAGAGAGAGAAATTGTGAGCCAGTTCCAAACTTGTTGAAGGAGGAAGGGGAGTGACCTTATCTGTCAATAGTAATTAATCAGGATTTTGATTGGGTGGCAGATAAGAATTGCATGAACCTCAGTGTAGGAGAGGTTACTGAGTGAAGGAGGAGAACCTGGAAGTGGCCGTGAGGAGTAAATGAGCGGAGGGGAATGAGTGAAGGCGCAGTCAGTACTGGAAAGGGTGGCCAGATTTCAGTCATTACTAGAAGATGGAAGGAGTGGGAGAGGAAAAGATTTATGATGAAAACGAGTTTGTTGTCTATGGAACAGGCTGCATCAGGGCTCTAGAATTATAGTTGGTCATTGCATTGATCAACATTTTCAAGTCTTCCAGGGTTGTTTTTCTTTATAATGTGGTTATCATATAAATTGTTCTCCTGATTCCGCTCGCTTCACTCTGCAGTATTTCATATAAATCCTCTGAAATCACCCTTTCATCATTTCTAATGATATAATAGTATTCCATTATTTTCATGTACTGTAATTTGTTCAGCTCTGTGTGTGTGTGTGTGTGTGTGTGTGTGTATGTATCTGTGTGTGTCTGTGTCCTTTTCCTTTTTCTTTGATTTCTGTAGTATAGGCGTAGTAGTAGTTCCACTGGTTCAAAGGCTGTAGTTCCAAATTGCTTTCCAGAATGGTTGGACTAGTTCACAGCTTCTCCACTAATGTATTATTGTACCTGTTTTTCCACAGCCTCTCCAATATTGACTAAAATAATCTTTTTTCACCTTTGCCAAGTTTCTGGGTATGAAGTAAAACTTTGTGGTTGTTCTGATTTGCATTTCTCTTAATCATTTAGAGTATTCTTCATATGTTGAATAGTTTTCAGTTCTTTTGAGAACTCTTCTCTTTCTTTTTTTTTCCTTTTTGGTGAGGCAATCGGGGTTAAGTGACTTGCCCGAGGTCACACAGCTAGAAAGTGTCAAGTGTGTGAGGCTGGATTTGAACTCAGATCTCCTGACTCCAAGGCTGCTTTTGAGAACTCTTGTTCATATCTCTTGATAACTTATTTATTTGGAAATGGCTTTTTTTCATATATTTATTATATTTCTATATCACAGAAATCAAACCCTTACTCGAGATGATTGATGCAAAGTTCCCCCCCAGGTGATTGTTTCTTTTTAGTCTAGATGAGTTAGTTTTGTTTGTGCAAAAGTTTTTCAGTTTCATGTAATCAAAATTTTTCTTTTTTGCAATTGCTTCTATTTCTTTTTTGGTTTTTACCTCCCTCTGGGTTTTGAAAAAGGTAAATGTCCTGCTTCTCTCCTCATGTTTTTTTTTTAATTCTTTATATTCTAATTTCTTATGGTTAAGTAATATTCCATTGTATTTCTGTGTTACAGTTTATTCATTCCCAAAAGGATAGTCATGAAAATTTTGGCACATATGGATGAAACCTTTTTTTCCTGTCTTTGACTTTCTGGGGGGTGGGTGGGAGTGTAATATGCCTAGCAGAAGAGGTCAAAGAGTATGTACATTTCATTTTATTTATTTTAATAGATTTTTATTGATAACTTCATTATTTGGTAGAAACAATAATCCTAACTTCCTACTCTCATCCAAGGTAGATTTATTTTTCCTTAAAAGGCTAAACTATTCTTTAGACTTAATTGGTTTAGGTTACTAATAGTTTAGGACATTGACATTACTTTCTGATCACTTGAGTACAAACTTCATGGTCTATAAAATGATTCTTTGCAGACCACTATGAGCAACTCAGATGTAGGGGAGCTCTGCTTACCTGAAGCAGCTTGCAGTATCTTTGATGCGTATCTTTATTAAATAATGTTTTCCTCATATGGCTAAAGAAATCTCTTTTTGTTAACTGTTGAATGACCTATGAGCGTATTCATTCTGGTATTGAAACTAAATAATTAGACACCTGATCTGAGTCAGGCCCAGCCTGAAACATTTCTTATAATAAATTTAAAAAAAAAAGGAAAAATGCAGTGCACCATGCTCTGTAGATTAAAAGATCAGGGGGAGGTACCTTTTCATCTCTCTTCTCTAGGGCCAAGCTTCTTTATAAATTTCTTAGCACTCAGTTTCAGTTTTTGTTTTTGTTCTTTCCATTTGCATTTTTACCGTTTGTCTATTGTTTTACTAGTTCTGTTATTTTACATCATTCCTAAGTCTTCCCATATTACTGTGTTTGTGATATTTTCACGATATTCTTTATATCACAGTAATAATTCCCTTGCATTTGTGTACCATAATTATTTTTAACCATTTCCAGTCAATGCGCATCTACTTCTTTCTTATGAAAGGTGCTGCTGTAAATATTTTGCTGTGTATGTTGTTTTGGGGGGCTATTTTTTTGTCACTGACCTCCTTGGGGTATATGCCTATCCATGTAATTTTGGAATCAATGGATGTGGACATTTAAATCACTTTGCATAGTAGTAAATGTTTACTAGAATTAAATTTCAACTTATTTTCTTATTTGATTGCTTTGTCTTTACGTGGCCTTTTAAAGAAATGAAAGCTTTACATTTCTTTAGTTTTCCTAGGTCTTTCTTAGGTAGGGAGAGAGCGAGTATTATTCATATCTTCGAATGAGTTAACTGATACCCCCAATAGAAAAGTGATTTGCATGGGCCTTAGTATTAGAATGGATTTATCTCCTTAACTTATTGTCTTTTTGTTTTAAATTAAGGAGTGAATTATTGTAATGTTATTCAGTTGTAATGTACAATTATCATAACATTGTATCATTGTAACATAGCATCAACATTTTATTGAGAGAAGAGGATGTGAAGATAATCTACCTTCTTACTGTGTCTTTTATTATTCTAGTGATCATTCCCCGGATTGAACGTACACTTACTTATATCATCACAGAACTGGATGAACGAGAGCGAGAAGAGTTTTATAGGTTTGTTGGGCTTGGCACTTGATGATTGGGGATATAACTTCTATATGACATTTCCTATTTAGCCCTTTCAGTTGTCTTTGATTTGATCAATAGAAAGCGTAAGGATATCATTGAAAACAAGAACTCTTATTTTGAAGGTTGGTGTGCTTTTGCTTCCTTGGACATAGTCTCTTCTTGTAACTTGAGTGGTGTCCTAGGACACCTAGGAGAGGGAGGGCGAGGTTTGGAACCCCAGCCCCATCTTCTTGCTCTGTATATGACCTTGGGCAAATAACTGAACCTCTCCCTTGGCCCAACTGGAAAATGAGGTAGTCGGACAAGATGACCTGTGTCGGCCCTTCAAGCTTCAAACTATGTTCTTGTCACTGGTTGAAAATGCTGTCAGATGCAACTGTTTCACTTTAAAATCCTTAAAATGAAGGGAGGGGAGGATAGCAGTGTTATTATCAGCCAATTACATGTTATGTGTATCCTGGAGAAAGTACTATGTATTGTGAGGAATAGGGAGAGAAGACAGTGTACTTAAAACAACTCATGAACAGCACAGTACAGGATGTAATGAAGTGCTGTCAGTTCTGTAGGAAATCTGGGGAGGTGAAGACGAGTGAAGGCTTGAGCAGTCAAGGAAGCCTTGATGATGGAGGGAGGGCTTTGAGGATGCCAAGAGTTTTGTTGTTTGGTTTTTTGACAGTGTAGATGTGTTATTTGTATCATTGCCATTATTGGATGCTTTTAGAACTACAATATTTAGGGCAAGTGTTCTTAACCATGAACTTCAATGGGAGAAAACATACATCGTTTATTTCAGTATAATTGGTTTACTTTGTTAGGTTTATTTTAATATTTTGTAAGAAGGGGTCCATTGATTTCTTGAGGCTGCTAAAGAAATTTATAACATAAAAAAGGTCAAGAACTACTAGTTTAGGGGCTAGACTGTTTGGACTCATGACCTAGAATTTTAATAAATATCTCAATTTAGATGCCTATTTTAGAGACCTCTAGTTAATATGTTCAAGGTATAATTCAGAAATTTGAATGTTAGAAGCTTCTAATTCTGCTTACTTATTATTTTAAAATTAAAATAGTAATTTAGGATTATTTCTGTCTGTGTGTTTATCATCCTTGCTAGGAGGAGGTGGTGGGGAGAGAAAGCAGGTTGTTGTAGCAGTGGTGTCTCGTTTAGTGTGGAGTAGCTTCTGGAAAAACTTTCCTTACTCTCCAGGTTAAAGAAAATACAGGAGAAGAAGAAGGTTCTCAAAGAGAAAACAGAGAGAGAATTGGAATTACGGAAAGCAGCTGGAGAAGTGTTGGAGCCTGCTAATCTACTGGCCGAAGAGAAAGATGACGATCTTCTGTTTGAATAGCCCTTCCTATTCTGTAGTCTTCTTTGAGACCTTGGCCTTGTGGTTTTCTTATAATACATGGTATCCAGGTTCTGTATGTAATGGGGCTATATGTTATAGCCCAGGAGTTCCACTAGCTGCTATTAAGTTATTGGGATTATTTGGAGAGATCATGATTATAATAGTCATTTGTAGGACTGACTGCTATTTAGTGGTAATTGACCAGCCTAGGAGCCAGTAGAACTACGACCTATTTATATTTCTCCCCTTCTGGGTCTGTGTATGTAAACAGAGTTGTGGTGGTTTATGCTTTAATCATATCTGAAAAAACATTCCTTTGAAAATAGCAGTGATCCATGCTGATACGTAGCCTGACTCCTACATACACAGCCATCGTTTTGATCTACTTTCAGCCTGTGCTTTTGTCACCGTGGTGCTTCAATCTAGTATTGTGTGAACAACATCACATCTTTTTTTTCTTGCATGGCTGGTCTCAGTCCTATGAAAGAAGACTTTCCCCTTCATTATGGAAGAAATTCTGCCAATTCCTATGTAACTGTAGTATAAGCAGAGTAAAAAATTTAAAAATGACTTGTTTTATTTGTTGTTATTCTGATTCCTTATTCCTCTTGGAACATAGTATAATAATGTTATCCAAAGCCTACCTCTTTTTTTTTTTTTTTTTTGTGAGGCAACGGGGATTAAGTGACTTGCCCAGGGTCACAACAGCTAGTAAGTGTTAAGTGTCTGGGGCTAGATTTGAACTCAGGTTCTCCTGACTCCAAGACCTGAGCTCTATCCACTGCACCACCTAGCTGCCCCTAAAGCCTGCCTCTTAAAAATGTTTTATTGATGACTTACGTTTTTATGCCAGTGATTTTTGGATATATTTGTAATCCCTGACTTCCCCCTTAAACCTTCCCTTATAACAAAAATAATTAATTGACATAGCAACTGTTTCTGATAGTGTATGCCTCAATCTGAAGCCATAATCTTTTACCTCTTAAGAGGAAGTGCTTCATCATTTAAGAATATGTTATATGGTACAAAATTTGGTCATTACCATTGATCTTAGTTCAGCTGCCTTTTCGCTGTTATGGTGGTGGTTTTCTGGTTCTTTTTATTTTATTCTGCATCACTTAACTTTAATTCATTTAATAATCTGCATCACATTCCTCAGAACTTGTTGTGTTTGTCACTTCTTAGGATCATAGATAGAGAGACGGGAAGGGATTATAGAAGCTACCTAGTTCAGTTCCTTCCCTTAGTCATAAAGATGGTAAGGGCAGAGCTACGGTTTGAACATAGGTCCTGTGACTAAGCACTTTCCCCACTGTGACCTCAATGCTTTTTATGGTACAGTAATATTCTGTTACATTTATATACCATCTCTATTTTTTTTTTTTTTGCAAGGGTCTAGACCTGTTATTTCATAGATACAGGAAAACTATGGGTGAGGATGTTTCATCTAACAGTGCAGACCGGCAGTTAGAGCTTTGAAATGACCTAAGGGCACTTAGGTTAAGTGACCTGCCTTTTTACACAAAAGGCAACATTGTCCCTCTTGAAAAAGGGGTCTGAGTTGTTTTCTTTACATTTCTATTATTTATGACAATACCTGTTTGAAGTGGTGTGCAAAGTGCAGGTCATTTGTTGTCCCTTGAATACTAAAGTTAAAAGTTATCTAAAGTGATAAATTCCTTTCTTTGGAGAATTAAAGATAAGATAATGTCTTGGTATTTGTAAGGAATATTTGTAATAAATAACATGTTTGACCTAACTCTCCTCAATGTGGCAGAATGAATGCAAGCAGAATAGTCTGGCCCTCTTAAAACTACTCCCAACAAGGATAAAAAAGCAGCAAACCCAAAAAATGGCCAGGAAATCCAAGGAGAATCTAGAATCCTGGAGGCACTAGAGAAGGGATCTAAACAGAACACTGCCTTATAAAGCTTGGAGACTAGGGCCAAGCCAGGGAAAAAGCTTAAAGCTAAGGCAGGGAGGAGGCAGACTAGGATTCCTGGAGACTGGAGCTGTGTCCCTTTAACAGCTGGTCATACACTACTGAGGTCCTTGCAGAAGGCAGTGCTTATTACCCAAATCTCATAACAACAGAAGAGGCCTGATATAAGAAGGAAGGTTGGAAAAATAAATAAACATAAGAAATAGGAAGCCAAAGACACTCAAGGTAAACTGAGAAAAAAAAGGATCTTCATCATTTTAAAGAAAATCACAGATTTCGACAGACACTACAGGAATTCTGGAAGAATTTTAAAATGGTAATTATAAATTAAATGAGAGCACTAGAGGAAAATAATTGGAAGGAGAATAGTTTAGGACAGAAGTCGCAAAACTTAATTAACAGAATCGTTGAAAATTAGATTGGACCAAAGATTCCAAGTGATAACAAGAAATACAAGAACAATTAAAAGACTAGAAAAAAAAATCAGAAATGTAAGGTATCTCCTGTCAAAAATAGCTGACCAGTAAAACTGGTAAAGGAGAGATCTAAGAATCAGCAGACTACCTATAACCTATTAAAATAAACCATTAAACCATTAAAATAAAAGTCTAGAAAAACATAAATAAAAAAAAAAAGGAAAATATCCACAAGTCACTTCTTCAAAGAAACCCCAAAATGAAAACTCCCAGTTCTCTAAAATCAAGAGCTGCTAGGTTAAAAAAAAAAAAGGGAACTTTAAGATTTGCAAAACACTTTACAAATATTTTACTTCACAAACATTTTTCCTCAACAACCATGGAAGGTAGGTACTACTGTTATTATTTTACAGATTAAGAAATTGAGGCAGCAGTTCTAAGTGACTTGACCAGGGTCACACAACTAGTAAATGTCTGAGACCAAATTTGAAATTGCATCTTTCTTGATCCAGGAACTGTACTGTACTGTACCGTATCGTAACACTTCAAGCAGCCAGGAAAAAAAAAAGAACAGTTCAAATATCAAGAAACCACAGGATCAAACTTGAGAGTTCCACGGTAAAGGACAGGAGAGCTTGGAACTTGATATTTCAGAATGAAAAAAGATAAGTACTTAAAACCAAGAATAACACATTTGACAAAACAGTTTTACAGGGGGAAAAGGACCTTCAATGAAAGGTAATTTCTAAGTATTCTTGATGAAAAGACTAGAGCTGAGTGAAAGGTAAACATGAGTCAAGAGAAACAATAGAAAGGGAAATACATTCAAGCAATTGGAAGAAATGTTATATGCCAAGAGAGGGGAAAAGAATAAATATCCCTTCAGAACCTTAATGTCTTCATGGGTAACAGAAGATAAGACTGCAGGCATGGAGCAATATTAGATGATCTGAAGAGGAACAAAATAAAAAGGAAAGAGGAGGAAGGGATCAGAACTTAACCATCTCACATCAGTGAGAAAAAGACTTAGAGAAATGGAGGAACAGAAGGGGGAGGGGATCACATGAATCTCACCTATCTGAGCTGGTCAGGAAAGGGGAACTGAATACACTCTGAGTTGGATGTAAAATCAGTGTCAGGCTATGATCACAGACTGGGGGAGGGAAGAATGGTGGAATAGACTACATCATATAGATGATGTAGTTTTGTGTATGGCATACTCCCCTCAACATCCTCATTGCAAAGAATAAGAGAAATATGAAAGGATAGGATGGAGTGAAATAGATAACAAGATATATATTGTTCACAAGAAAATTTGAGAAGCAGGTGGAGTAAAATCTATTATGCATCGGATGAAGTAAAAAAAAAGGCATAGCAATCATTTAAACAAAATAAACTTGATTAAAAAAGATTAATAAGGAAACTGTTTAAAGGCACTATATGAATTAGTATAATTTCTAAATAAACCCCCAGTGGTTTTGTATCTAAATACTTAAGAGGTAATAGATATATATGAAAAAATAGGCAATAAAGTCAATAGGTGGGAGATCTCAATGTACCCTTTTCAGACTACATAAATCTAACCATAGATAAACCAAGAAGACCCAAGTAGACTTTTACAAAAGTTACATATAATAGATCCCTGGCAGTTATTGAATGGGGACAGAAAGATGTATACATCTAATTTCTGAACTGTGTGTGGTACCTTTACAAAGGGTATAAAACAACACATTTAGAAAAACTTATTAAATATGACCAATCTTAATGCAATAAACAATTCTCTTCAAAAAGGGTCTTTGAAGAAAAGATTAAAAATTAATTGAAGACTAATTTAATCCTAAGGAATTCGGGGGTCTAAGGAAACAACATACCAGAACTCTTGAGAAGCAGTCAAAGTAGGGCTGAAGGAAAAATTTAAATATCTAAACATTTTCACCAACATAAAAAGGAAAGAACAGTAAACTGGGCATGCACCTAAAAAACAAAAACTAGAAAATCAACAAATTTTATACTTTAAAAACACCAAAATAGGAATTCTGAAAAGCAAAGAAAGATGAACAAAATTGAAAGTAGAATAACATCACATTTGGTACTCAATCATGTACTTTTGAGTTTTTCTAGGATGGTTTGTTTTCCCTGTTAGCCTATCATTAGTGCCTGAGATTTTTGAGATTGTTATTATGGATACAGTCTGTGCCCATGATACCGTTTGTTTCAACTGAAACCAAGTGACCTATGTGAAACTTGTAAGTTAGACTTTAAAAAAAAATTTTTCCCCCTATCTTGCCCAGCTCAGGATTGCCCCACATTGCTTGTCAGAAAGTAGCTTTTTAGGCACGGTTTTGGCACTGATCCTTGTTACCTATAGCTAGCATAATCCCACTGAATTGTAGCAAGCACTGCCTTGCGCCCTTCTAGGGTATGACATTATAACTGTGTCCCAGGTCTGCAACTTACTCTAGAATATAGCAGTCTTAGGCTAGCTTTCTCAAATTGATTTCTGTCAATCCTTAGGCAGCATGTAGAATCCAGCAACCACTTTTAAGCTCAGTATTGCAATTTGCAAATCGTGTTCAGTTTTTCAACGAAGCAGGATATTAATTTTCTTCACACTTATTTTTCCAGGTCATTATGCTCAATTTTGCAAAGGTTTTTTTTGGGGGGTGGGGGATGAGGTAGAGGGGGACTTTTTTAGTGAGGCAATTTGGGTTAAGTGACTTGCCCAGGGTCACACAGCTAGTGTTAAAAGTCTGAGGTCAGATTTAAATTTGGGTCCTCCTGACTCCAAGGCCAGAGCTCTATCCACTGTGCCTTTGATCCATTATCTTTTACATCTTTTTTTCAGAGTATGTTTTCAAAGCAGTTATAAGCATAGCCAGAATGAGTGTTCCTAGTAATGTTTAAGTTGAAGTTGATTAGAAAAAAATGGGCATACTTTAAAGAGAATTGAGGAAATGTGCTAGAAAGATAAGACAGGCTTTTTATAGAAAACAGAAACAGTGGTTTATCCTTACCTTGACTTTTTTTTAAAAATTTATTTTGATTTATTAACAATCACTTCCATAAGCTTCTGAGTTTTAAATTTTTCTCCCCAAGATGGCTCGCAATCTGATATAGGCTATACTTATACATCCCTATTAAACATATTTTCACATTAGTGATGTTGTAAGGAAGAATTAGAACTAATAGGAGGAACTATGAGAAAAGAAACAAAACACAACAGAAGAAAAAAAAATGGCAAATAGTATGCTTCAATCTGCATTCAAACTCCATAGTTTTTTCTTTGGATGTGGATAGCATTTCCCATCATGAGACCTTTGGAGATGTCTTGGATCCTTGCATTGTTGAGAAGGACTAAGTCTATCAATGTTAGTCATCGCACAACGTGGCTGTTAACTGTGTACTACGTTCTCCTGGTTCTGCTCACTTCACTCAGCATCAGTCCATACAAGTCTTTCCAGGTTTTCTGAAGTCTGCCTGTTCATCATTTCTTATAGCACAAATAGTATACCATTACATTCATATACCACAACTTGTTCAGCCATTCCCCAACTGATAAGCATCCCCTCAATTTCCAATTCTTTGCCACCACAAAAAGAGCTGCTATAAATATTTTTTGTAGATGTGAGTCCTTTTTCCCATTTTTATGATCTCTTTGGAATACAGCCCTAGAAGTGCTATTGCTGGGTCAAAGGGTATGCGCATTTTTATAGCCCTTTGGGCATAGTTCCAAATGGCTCTCCAAAATGGTTGGATCATTTCACAACTCCACCAACAATGCATTAGTGTTCCAATTTTCCTACATCTTCTCCAACATGATAATTCAAATTTTTGGGAAAGATTATCTATCTATAAAGCATTTTACAAACTTCTTCCTAACAATAGGTATTTCCAATGAAAAGTATTACAGAAGGAAGTTGTTTTTAGTCTCCTTCCTTGGGTATGCAATATGATGAGCTTTTTGAAGTAAGGGCTAATGTTATTAGAACAAGGGATGAATTGAAGGGATTTCCTACAGTTCGGAAAAAAATAAACAATTTCATTTATAAGAACAAGTAAGACCTTACTTGTCCAATTCCTGGTGTCTAGTGAAAACACAAATGTACAAAGTTGAAAGATGGGTAGCCTTCAGAAGTGTGTACCATCTAGAACTTTGAAAATCCACTCCAGTGCCTAGTCTGGCTCTTAATTGTATGTATTGAATGAATTGAATTTTGCAAAGGACACAAAATCAAACAGTCAAAATCATAACAAATATGATTATTATAGTGATTTTATTTGAAATCTAGAAATATAATTTTACATTTTTTTACATTATGATGTGCAGTTTATGACATTTCATAAAATACACAGTGCAGGTACAGGATAGAAAAGTATAAAGTGGGGTTAACCACAGGTCTTAGGAAAATTATCTTTGTTAAGGCTAAGTCCCTAGAGTTTATATTTTGAAAATATAGTTACATTCATATTAATATTTGTTAATGCTATCATTAGGGATGGAGGGGAGAAATCCAGATATTAAATTTTCATGGAAAGCAAACCTGGACTGATCAACATATCAAAAGTTTCCCTCCTGTTTCAGCTTGAGATTGAGGCTACAACCTATTAAAAATTTTGTATAGGAAACATTTCTTACAGTAATGTACATAACTGGGATCCAAGGTACATTTTTCTCTTAAAAAATAGAGGGTTCTCAATTCCCATATAAGGGAATTCAAATCAGAACTACAACACAAAGAAGACTGGAAATGAAGTTTGGACAGACAACCATATAATCAAGTGTGCACATTCTGATTTGCAATATGAATTCTTCTCATCACTTGCCTAAGAGTGAGAAAATCAACAACAAATGTTTTAGCAACAGTTTTCACACCCTTTATGTACTGAAACCAAATTAAGAAATGGATGGAGAAAGCATGCATACACCCACTATGCTCACCAACCACGTGGCGAGAGGAAGAATGGGAGAGATGGAAACATGACGACTTAACTGAGACAAAAAAGTATTCCTAAGCTGGTGTAGCATGGGAACGTTAGAGGGCAGGGGTGCCCCTTATGCAAAGATTGTATTCATTCAGCTCCAATGCAGCTGCAACACACACACACAGGGTTATCATAAACTATAAGTTTCCCTCTCTACACATGATGAAGCTGCATAGCACCTAAGTCTAACTTAAAATGTATGGTATGAATTCAGTTATCCTTTTAATCCTCAGAGAAAGAACCATCAAAATGTTAATGCCGGCTTAATGAACAGTTGTCATAGTAATGCAGACCATATAATCTCTACCTTTTATTCCTGAGAAAAAAGTAAAATTGTAGAGATTTGGAAAGCTAAGTGCGAAGTAAAAAATCCTTGGTTTGTGTTCTCAAATTCAATGAGGATTTCCTTTTCATTCCAACTCCTTGGGCAAGATGTTAGCAGGAGTGTCTTAGACTTGATGAGAAAAGGACTTATCACATCCCTTAACAAGAGAAATACTAATTTCACAGTAAGGAAAAATATTTAAAAAAATTATTTCCATGCACTATACCTTTCCTGTCAACTTTGGGGCTCTTCAAATTTGAACAAAAAAAAAAATAAAGCAATGTAGACTACCTAGAGTTCTCTATTACAGGTAATGTATAGCAAAGAGAAAAACTGAGTGTATACACAAGACAATGTGACAAACCATTAAAATCTTAACAGCTTATGTTAAATTAAGCTACAAGTCAACTTCATTCCAGTGTTTAGTTTTGAGAACAAGGAAATATTGCAGAAAAAGTTACTAAGAAGGAAAATTAACATTCACATTTTATGTTTTGTCCTCTCTCTTCTTTACCTCTTCATTTGAATCACATATTACCACCTAAAGGATAAAGAGACTAAAAACCATCTTTCCATGCCAATGGTAGTGTTGTAAAGATGGACAGCTACAGAGCAAGCCTTAAGACTAAGTCATATAAACTCCAGATGCAGCTTGCAGTGGCATTCTGATCTCAAGAGGCAGACCCTGCTAGGACAAAATTCATATTTCGGTACATTTAATAATTTTCCCAATGCCACTTTCCTAAAGTGCTATCAAATGACTCCTTTCCTTCTGATCTCAAAGTCAACTTTTACAGTATTTCATCAGGGTTTACCTAATTTTACTCTACTATTGAGTAAGTGGATGAAAATCATTGCTTGATCTATTAAATATCAGTTTACAGTATAGCAGCTATATTCAGCAATCATAGTTCCAGTTTACTACCCATAACAATCAAAAGAAATGCTATCCTCATA
Organism: Vombatus ursinus; assembly: GCF_900497805.2. Lineage (NCBI taxonomy): Eukaryota > Metazoa > Chordata > Mammalia > Diprotodontia > Vombatidae > Vombatus > Vombatus ursinus. The sequence goes on from NW_020954704.1 coordinate 2,425,567, forward strand.
TATTAAAATATAAAACATCATCTAATACTCAGTATCCTATTTTTTTAAAAAAATTGTTACTTGCATTATGACGAAAAAACCCATTTTATTAAAAATCACATTTCATATAAACATCTTCCATAATAATGTAACTTATTTCTTCTGTTGTACTACAGATCAGAGGAAGGAAGAAGTTCTCAAATCAGTTGGTATATAATTTAAAGAGAAAAGAGAGGTGCATAAAATATTCACACTTAAAAGACCAACCATATGGTGTCTTTCATTGGACCCAAGGCTTCTGAATGTGAAGTTTAATGTACAAAGTTTGTTCTGAAAAAATGGAAGTCTGAAATATTTACATTATAAACATTATCCAAATTACAGTGCTGTCAAAATGGAATCTAGTTTATGATAAAATATAATACGCTCAAAACTGAATTCAAGCCTAACAGGGTTGAACCAGACCAAAGTAGCATATCTTTTTAATAAAAGATAAAATTAAATCAGTGTACTTTTGCCTTTTTTTTTTTTTTAAAAGAAAACACTTCTGATGACTAAAATCAGTTTTTTGGGCAAATGATGTCCTTCTCTAAAGTTGAGGGGCATAGTTTGAAATGACCAAAGATTCCACAAGGTAAATTCTTTTAAGTGTTAAATAACATCAATATTTATAACTATGTGACATGGATTGTATTTTATATATATATATATATATATATATATATGTACATATATATGCATGCTTACTACATTTTATGGAAATGTGACTCGGTAGAAAACAGATTGAGTTATTAAGTAAAAACAGGACTGAAAGATTTTTATGATTAAAATGGGATTGCTTTGTTTGAAGCTTAGATTTATAATCCAAAAATGAGTAAGGAATCCCTAAAATGATGGAGGTGAAGAACTCTCTTCACAGTGAATACCCTTCTTCTAATCATTTTAACATAAGAGATATAAAAAAAGAGGTATAAAGATACAGGTGGCCACCTAATACTCAAGTCTCATTAAAGTATGGAGGCAATTTTCCTTGTTGGCAGTTTGCCAAAGAAAAGTACAATCACGCTATGGAATGATTTTTTTTTTCACCTTAGCCAGGTGGATGGTACCCACTGAGGTTCAGTATCAAGTTTGTTAATTAATCGAAGCAACTCCTGATAAGCCTTATCAAGATCTGAATTCACAATTGCAGTGTCAAAGTAGTGGCCATTGTTCTGTTCCATCTCTCTAGTCTTCTCAATGATGTCTCTCAATTCTTCTGGCTGAAAGGGGAAAATAAAAACATTGAGATTTTATCCATTAGGGCCCTGAGAAGTGGAATGCATCCAACAGTAAAAGATGTCATTCCACATTAACACAAGAGCAATGGTTTATAAGCAATGTAAAAAATGCCTATGATATAACCTGATGATATATACAGATTATTATTTTTTCATGTCCTCATTCTCCTTGACCTCTCTCTGGCATTAGCTAACTGAACACTCCTTTCTTGAAACTCTCGCTCTGATTCTATAACCTCTCTGTTCATATTCTATTTTTTTCTTTCTCATCCCAACTATTACTATAAACATTTCCCCAAAGTTCAGTTGTTTTTGTGGAAAAGCATTTATTAAGTGCATATTACCTGCCAAACACTGTGCTAGGTTCTGAAAATACAAAGAGAAAAATGAGAAAGTAAAAGAGCACAAAAGCTCACCAAAGTAAATAATTCCTTAAAAATCAGACTCTATGAGACATAAAAACAAAACAAAAACAAGAAAACAAAGTCAAGAGAATGAAAAAACTAGAAGAAATGGGAAATATCTCATCAGAAAAACAACTAATTTGGAAAACAGATTGAGGAGAGATAATTTAAGAATTATTGGACTACCTATAAACCATGATCAAAGAAAGAACCCAGACATCCTATTTTGAGAAATTATCAAGGAAAACTGCCCTGATATCTTAGATTCAGAGGCTAAAACAAACATTGAAAGAATCCATCAATCACCTCTTGAAAGACATCCAAAATGAAAAGTCCCTGGAATACTGTAGCCAAATTCCAGAGCTCCCAGGTCAAGGAGAAAATATTGCAAGCAGCCAGAAAGGAACCATTCAAATACTGTTAGGCCAGAGTAAGGATCACATTAAGATTTAGGGGCTTAAAAGTGGGGGGCTTGGATTATGATATTCTGGAGGGCAAAAGAACTAGGATTACAATGAAGAATCACTTACTCAGCAAAACTTGAGTCTAATCCTTTGGGGGAAAAATGGACATTTAATGAAATAGAGAACTTTCAAGCATTCTTGATGGGAAAAAACAAAAACAAAACCAAAGCTGAATAGAAAATCTGATTTTCAAACATAAGACTCAACAGGTAAAAATTAAACAGTAATCATAAGGAACTCAATAAAGTTGTTTAACTTCATATTCACACAAGTTGTTCACATTCCTTATAGGAAGATGATACATTTAACATCTAAGATCTTTATCATTATTAGGATTCAAACATAGAAAGAGGGCGGGAGTGACTCAATTATGTTGGGATCTCTAAAAAAATGAAGGGGTGAGAAAGAATGATGCTTGGGGAAAAGGGAGAGGTAGAATGGGGAAAATCATCTCACATAAAAGAGCTTAAGGAAGAACTTTTATAGTGGAGAGGAAAATGGCAGGGATGGGAGGGTGAACCTCACTCTCACTGGAACTGGTTCACAGAGGGAACACACACACACACACACACACACACACACACACACACACACACACA